>NC_092245.1:21120700-21420700 GCF_036320965.1 Panulirus ornatus
TGGAGTCGTGGGGACAAGGAGGGGAAGCTGTAGGATAACGAAGGATATCGCAGGAGGGAGAGTGGGGGTAGGCAGATGAGTTGTCCTGTCCCAACCACACTGCCATATACCGTCAGTCTCCAGGTCATAGACAGGTCAGACTCCAGGACCTGGATATATCAGTCTTCGGGATATGGACAGGTCTGATTACAGGACTTGAACGGGTCAGACTCCAGAACCTGCGCAATTTAGACTCCAGGACCTGGACAGGTCAGATTCCAGGGCCTGCATATGTTAGACTGTAGGACATGGACAGGTTAGACTCTCTGACCTTGACGGGTCAGACTCAAGGACCAAGACAGGTCTAGGTCAGTGCCCCTGATGCTTGCTATCAATACGTACATCTGAGACTCTTCCCTCCTGCATACAGGTCCTCCCTGCCTGGACGTAGCACGTTTGAAAGTAGCCAAAGACGCTAGATATGGCAACGTCATCATTGTTGTTGTTGTTCTTAGAAAGTATTTCATGACTTATAATGACCTGAACATCCTCCACGAGGCTCTGGTTGCGGGAGGAGACATCCATCATTACTGCTGCTGGTGTTGTGGCGGCAGGTGAGGGCCCCAGGTGCAGCTCCAGCACTTGGTAATGAGGTAAATGGTGAGCCATTCATCAGGACGGGCAGCCACCATGCTCGTCTGGTTCTCACGGGACGTGTTTATCACCATTGCCATCAACCCTTCAGCTGTTCTCGGTAAGTATCCTCCTTAGAATCTCCTTAGAGAATGGCTGCAAAAGGGATGGTAGAGTATCCCGTAATAAAGGAGGGGTAGAAGCTACTGAGTTTGGAAAAGCGGCCTGTGTGCAGAGATACCAGGAGAGATTGAGTGAGAAAATAGCACAGAGTAGATGAAACTTAGTGAGTGGAAGAGGAGTGGATGATAAATATCAAGGAATCTGCGTTTAAATGTGTGGGTGAGCTGTGCTGATACGAGAGGTGGGATAAGGACGTTTGAGAATGGGCAGTAAGAGGTTGAATGATGAAGGAAAAAACGAAAGGAAGTTACATGGACGTTATCTCCGCAGAAGGAGTGCGAGTGATTAGGAGGAGTACAAGAGAAAACGGTAAGAGGTCAAGAAAAAAGATGCAAAACCTGGAAAAAAAAGTAAATGAGGGAAGAGGTGAAGAGAGACGGATTAATACCCGATAGAGTGAAAATAAACTTCAGAAAGAAATGTACAGTGAGAGAGGAGAAGGGAACAAATGAGGGGCAATAGCTAGGAGTGCGAAAGAAGTCTTGATAGCCAAAAAAAGACGAGAAAGGGTTAGGAATAACTCGTCCAGCAACACAAAACAGCCTTGTGTCCACTGCTAGACACCAGGCGTACACGAGAACTTCATTGCACTTGTAGACCAACCAGCTGTTACTCTTGATTCAAGAAGTTTCAAACGTTGAATACATTAGGCTGAAAAAAAGCGATAACGAGCACGATGCAAATATGATTCATTGCCAGACATGCCTCATATACTGGCAGGGGTCGCTGTCCTGTTACATCAAGCACGAATTCAACGGTAAGATACCTTTGGAGATGTGAGGCTACACCAAGACCAGCCAACCCCAGCCTATAAACCTACACGGTTAAAGTCTGAATACTACTAAACTCACGATAAGTTTATATATTATAGTTTTTCTCTCCCTGACTCTCTCATTTTCTAAATTCATTTTTACTTCTTTCCTCTCATCTTTATTCATATCTCTCACCCTTCCCCGTTACTTTCCTCTCCTTTTTCTTTCCCACACACACACACTCGTTTCTCTGTCTAGCGTCCTCGGTTTTACTCCTCATCTCCAGACGTCCTTGAGTCCAATCCACAACGCTCTATAACTCCGTAACTACATTCCTCCTGTCAGTGTCGGAGGCTGACTACGGTCGTGTTCCAACTGACGAGATCAACTGAGTAAAACAGCAGCGCTACGTTTGATCTAACCCTTAATAAAGACATCCAATTGTAAAGACGTACCAGTCAACTCCAACCTGAGATAAGATCAGACTTGACAACTGGATTTCCTTCCCCATTTTCCATCCTGGCGGTTCCTTCAGGAAGTGGATGAGGATACGTTTTGCCCCTTGAGCAGGATGGTGCCATCCCTGAGGTGCGATGGTGGTGGGACCTGCTGCCTCCCTCCAGGGGTGACACAAGTCCAGATATCGCTCACCACAGCTCTTTTATAGTCCACTCCATCTGGGCATAAAAGGATTTCAGGAAGACTTCACAAATCTTACATCACTTTGTCTCTAAAAACTCACCGAAAGAATTGATTGTAAGAATGAATATGATGGAAGACGATTGCATTTCTGAACAAGGATCACATTTCACCTCATTCCAACATGAAGTATTTGAGAATATTACTCTCTGTATCGTAATCCCTCTGGCAACGTATGGTCACCACGATACGAGGTAACCAAATGTCATGTTGATCACAGCGCGGAAAAAAATAAATTGAACCATGATATGCGGACACATTCATCACCAAGATTTATAAGGCAATATATAAAGGCACAAATATTACTCGCGGGAAATATTCATGTGTCATCGCATTATATATTGGAATTTGTATAGATGAAACGTGAAGAGAATTCTCTTTAAGGTCTCACGACGGCGAGACGTACAGAAGGTCTGAGAAGCAGACGACTCTGATATGTATGGATAACGCAAGGTAAACACAACAGGTTCCCCCAACCCCTCGAGCCACGTCAAGGAAGCCTCTCACAGCCATTGTGTGTGTGGACTACCACAGGTCCCCTGCCTTCCTCCACCCGAGCCACGTCAGTAAGCCTCACACCAGACCCTAGCTTCCCTCACTCACCTCATGGCTTGCTTAAGCTCCTAGAGGCTCCTTCCGCTACATATCCACTCCCAGGTATCGAAAGTACTCTGCTTTCTTTATATTCTCTTCACTCAGACTCACACCCTGGCCAGTCTGTCTTTCCATAACTAAACTAAAAACAGCCATGGTGACATCACACACCACAGACGCAAATCCATCTTTACCTAGAACCACTCGCCCTCCTCTCATCCTACTCGCACACACGCTCAAAAAAATCACACTATCTCTAGTGGCTTTCGTCCCACACTGTATCCTTCCACAAAACGTCTCCGTCATCTGTAGTTTACGCTTTCTCCAGAGCCATCCATACCATGGACAAATTCATCTGTTTCTCTGTTTCATACATAGATTCCACAAAGTAAGCGCCTGATCCACACACCCCACTGTCACTCATGAAACCATATATGTTCCTTCTCAGTCAGAATCCCTCTGTATGATACCACCCTCACAGTCACCATTCTCCAGTACAACTAGCCACGCACATTCATCTAACACACATAATATACATCACTCTCCAATACGCAGGCGAGATGCCTACATAAAGTACATGTAATTAGGGGGCACCATCAGGAGTCTTACACAATTTCCTCATGATAGCCAGCCTCTTGTCTAGTGCTGGTGTGCGTTTTGCCGACCTGGGTAACCAGAACGCAGCCATTTTAGACCGTCTATATAACCCTCATTTCAAAAGTAGACTATTTATAAAAGCAAAGTAGCAAGGAACTTACCCAGATCTTCCCATCAAGTGCAACACCCGAGCTGAGGCCAGGGATATGTTTACGTTGCTGCCGCGATAAAGGATAATACCCCAGGGTTGCTCCCCTCTGGGCTCTGTAAGCAGAATTCATTAGTTTAAAGACCCATAAAACACTGATGGTGCATGTGTGCCTCATTCACCCAAGGAGCCAGCTGGTCCAACAGCGACGTAATAGCCAACAGCCATCGTGCAGCAGCACAGCAGCAGACGATGTAGGGCGTCTGGCAGGTCTCCTACACACACTGGCTACCTCTGGTGACCTGCAGCAGCTGCAGCAGACGAGATGAGGCATCTGGCAGGTCTCCTACACACACTGGCTGCCTCTGGTGACCTGCAGCAGCTACAGCAGACGAGGTAGGGCGTCTGGCAGGTCTCCCACACACACTGGCTGCCCCTGGTGACCTGCAGCAGCTGCAGCAGACGAGGTGAGGCATCTGGCAGGTCTTCCATACACACACTGGCTGCCTCTGGTGACCTGCAGCAGCAGCGATGCACCCTTGCCAAAGGTGACTCTTCACTTGCTATGTAACCTTGAGGAAGAGGAGTCCGGTAACACTTGTGTACACACACACACACACACACACACACACACACACACACACACACACACACACACACACACACACACACACACTCAATTACCCGAGCTGGAGGTGGGGAAGGGCTGAGAGAGGTGGCAGACAGGTGGGAGCAAGAAGATCCAATCCTACATTGAACATTCAGAGTGCACTGAGGCTCTCAGCCAATCAGACTTCACTGAGGACCAGACACCCTGTTAGTCAGAGTACACTTAGGTCCTGGATCCTTACAAATACATTGCTACATACCATGAACCATACGTTCCTACCTCTCTACTATTGTCTTCCCTGTCTTGTGTCCTTATGTCCGTCTTTAGCTGTCCGTTTGTCTATGTGTCCAACCTCCCAGGTGTCCCTTTGTCTATATATGTCCACCGGTGTGGGTGTCCGTCCGTCTTGGTTCCTATCATCCTTGTGTACGGGTGTTCGTATGTCCATACGTCTGTGCGTCCGCCCGTTTACATGTCTCAGAATGTCTTCTTCCGTCCACTCCGTCCACTCAGTCCGCTCTTCTTCTTCTTCTTCTTCTTCTTCTTCTTCTTCTTCTTCTTCTTCTTCTTCTTCTTCTTCTTCTTCTCCTTCTTGTCATGAGTGGCGCACCAGCTGCAGAAGAAAAGGTCTTGGTGAGGGCAGGACAAAAGTCTGATTCATCTGCTGGTGAATGGGCCAAGTACGGCGGGAGGGAGAGGCCCGTCCATAGTGGAAGAGGGCTACTCTTCATCTTTTATACACGTCCCAGCGAAGGTCTCTTTTTTTTGTGAATTAACTTTTGAAAACCCTTTCTGTATAGAGAGATTTCCTACTTCCATAATACCGTACAAACTCATCATCCCTCCCCTGCTCTCTCTCTCTCTCTCTCTCTCTCTCTCTCTCTCTCTCTCTCTCTCTCTCTCTCTCTCTCTCTCTCTCTCTCTCTCTCTCTCTCTCTCTCTCTCTCTCTCTCTCTCTCTCTCTCTCTCTCTCTCTCTCTCTCTCTCTCTCTCTCTCTCTCTCTCTCTCTCTCTCTCTCTCTCTCTCTCTCTCTCTCTCTCTCTCTCTCTCGTCGGTGTAGGGCAACATCTGCACTACCCCGAGGGCCACAGGTGGTTTGAGAGCCGAGGCTTGGCCACACATCCTGCCAATCCTGAGCTGGATATATGGAAACTCAACGTTATAAAAAAAAGAAAAAAGAAAAGAAAGAGCAAATATTTTACGAGTAAAATTTAAACAAGCTAATATTACGGGAGCCTGAGGAATATCGAGACATAATCAACTTACGGGAAAAGAGTTTCGGGTTAAATATTAAAGAGTAAATGAATAGGAAACGTGTGGGTGATGATGGGGAAGACAGCACTGTACACTGGTGAAGGTTGCACATTGGCTCAGTCTTCAGTACACTGTGCCATCATCAGCTGTGTTGATGCCTCCCTCAGGGCCAGACAGCAACCTTTGCCTCTAGCAGCTATCTGACGGTCTGCCTGCCCCCCTTAAGTGCCAGACAGAAGCCTATAACTCCAGCAACCTCTATTTGTCTGCCCTCAAGGGCCACAATATATATATGCATGACCACTGGATGTGATCCAAGATTATATCTGAAGGTAATCCCACATGATCTATGAAGGTAATTCCGGACAGTGTCTGGAGTTAATTCCACTTGTCGTCTGAAAGTAATCCCTGATGATATTAGAAGGTAATCCTAGATGATCTGTGAATGTAATCTCAGATGACCTATAGAAGTAATCCCAGACGATATCTAAAGGTAATCGCGGATGGTGCCTGGACGTAATCCCAGATGATCGCTGGCAGTAATCCCATGTGATTTCCTACAGTAATCCTAGCTAGTGTCCGTTGGTAATCCTAAATGGCATCTGAATGTACTCCACAGTGATATGCGGACCCTTCAAGCCTCCCTGATCTATAAATGCTGACACGAGTCTGAGTTATGTATAAACGTGACTGGTTCTCACATCTATATGACAAAGATACATTCCCAGGGGGATGTATCTATTTCCCTTGCGTATGATGTGGGTCTGCGTTGGGAACTGAGGGTCTTTGTGAAACCATCTCCGTAACTCAGAAGACCAGTTGAACCTTATGAACATTAACATGCTTCAGTCACTGTAATGGAAGCATTTTGTGAATAGGGAGCTGTGGTTTCGGTGCACTACACACGACAGCTGGAAAATGAATGTGAGCGGATGTGGGCCTTTTTCGTCTGCTCCTGGCACTACCTAGCTGACTCAGGAAACGGCAGTGAAGTATACAGAAAAAATGCTTTGTGGGGCCTGGATGTGGATATGGAGCTGTTGACTCGGTGCATTACACACGACACCTCGTGTATGGATGTTAGCGGATATGGCCTTTCTTTGTCTGTTTCCTGGCGCTACCTCACTGACGCAGAAGGCAGCGATCATGGGAGGGGAAGAAGAAGACAATGTATATATTATTCTTTTTCCTTTCCTTCATGGAATTGTGCTGTTTACTATGGAGCGGGGTGGCGTCGGGGATGGATAAAGGCAATCAAGGATGTATATATAAAGGTGTATATATGTATGTGTATGTGTATGCATATGTATATGTATGTATATGTATGTATTTGTATATTATCATCTGGGAAGCATGACCATGAGTAAAGACATAACTAGTTTCCACTGAGAGTACTCACTCTGAATGTCTACTGGTCTAAAATATTTTCTTAACAGCACCATCCTACTATGTTATATTGTAGTGGTCCACTACGAGCCATTAAGAAATAACTGTTATTAAAAACAAAACGACTTGGAGCTTTTGTCTGTTACAGTTTTAGAAATGTGTTCACATACGTAAGAAAAAAAAAACGAGAAAAAGAAAGTACATTTGCACCGCTTGGTGACCACGAAATTAATATAACTTTTGTAAAGTTTGAAAACATATTTTTACGAGTCTTGCAATTTCCGAGTCTGATCTTGAGAACGTTGGTTCATATTTACTTAGCAATATTGAGGTTGGTAAGTAAGGCCAAGGCTGAGCGTGGATATCAGAGCAAGAGACTAGTAAGAACCAATAAACTAGAGGCCACCATTTGGTCTAAGCTGCAGTTAAAGCCAAGTTTATAGCGACTTGCCTGAATATAACTTGCCACTAAGCTGCACCGCTGGACGGGGGAGGGAAATTATCATCTACCGTTTTCTATGCCGCAAGGATCAAGGATACAGTACGTCTAGACTCACTGGAACACTAGAACACGACCTTCCAGTGGCTAATGTTGATGTTTATAGACGCACCACAGTCGCGAATATACGAATTCACTTCCACAAGATGATCCAGAACTTTACTAAGTATACACAGTGAGAAATGAAAGAAAATATCTATATCAGTCACTGAAGACACAGACGAAGAAGAAATCACCTTTACTTACAGACACTTAGATAGAGTAAATTGACTATATAATCATATTCTGAAAATGTACACAAAGCATATCTATATACAGAAACATACCATCAGTACATGCACTTACACCCTTTTTTCCGGAGGAGAAAGTACCTAAGTGAGATCCAACACGATTTTAGGGATAAAGAGGCCATGCCTGACAAACCCCTAAAATTCTACGAAAGAGTAGGCTCAGTCCTGGACAAAAGGGGAGGCGTGATGAACTTTATGTATCTGGGCTGCCAGGAACATCAGACCTAACAACCTCCCAGATTACAATCTCCAAGACTTTCTGTCGTGAGGTAAACCTTGTATAACTCTGGTAACTCATCATGAGTTACTTAGTGGCTCCTGGTCGTTATCACCTTCAGCCACTCATCATCCACACCCGCTGACCAGCAACAGATCAACAAGCACCGACACACTCCCTCTCATTGAAAGTCCTGACCTGAGCCTTAATGATGGTCCTCCTTCATACAAAGATTGGTAACGAACGACACTTTAAGATCTTTAAATAGACGTCATGTAATTAGGTAAATAATCACTCTTTGTCGCTTCTAACTGGAGTAGTAAAACTTCTTGCCGTGATAACGAACGAGTGTATAAAGATGGCTTCCTTCACTCTGTTTACCACCTCCACTGTCTGAAGATGAAGGACGTCACTGAAGCTTCCTCTTGGGGAAGGAGGTTCTCTTTCATGGTCGACATACACACACACACACCTTACACAAGGCTGGAGACCTGTGTGTCAGCTCAGGGACGAGAAATCTTTCGTAGGGCGAAGCAGGGTATGTGGTCTCTGCTGGACACGGAAGGACTGACATGACTTTTATGATGATGCTAATGACATACAGGAGACGAAGCAGTACCAACACCACCCGCTAATCTGACCAAAAACTTTGTTTTATATCACTGGACACTTGCTTGTGGCCACAGTCTTTGATTGTGAATTAGAAGCCCATGGATGTGCAGGATCCAAAGGGAAAAAACCATTGTGGATAACTCAAAAATTCAATAGGCGGTGGCGCCAAATCTATCGAAAGCTCTACTTATATTTGAGCTGAAAATTATATCTTTAAGAAAATATCTAGTCTCTTTGGGTAAGTATGTGGCGTATTCTTCAAAGCATAACGTTGAAAGGAAGGCAGACACTTGAACGTTTATCTTAACACTTCACGGGAAACAGAGAGTTATTATCGTCAGCAGCGATCATTGCCTTCTGTCTCCTGGTGGCTCGAAAGTCTCTTCTCCTTGAAGACAGTCTGCTCCAGGACCCACCCTAAGCTACCTGGTCCTTGTCTAACTCAGCGGGGATGATCCCCATCTTGCGCGACCGGTGTTTCCCATGCGTCAGGGACCAAATAGCCACTGCCCAGTGGCAACTTCAGTAACAAATGAAGGACTTTTTTTTGTATATGATATTTATTGGATGCATGGATGGCAGCTAAGGTAATCCAGGCATGATTAAGAATGGATGTGGAAGAGGAGGGTCATGAAGAGTTCTGAAAGGCAAGTGGATTGGCGAATCTTGAATAGGTGTTACGAAGAGGTCAAATAATGTCCTCTATATCTGATGAGGTTTGATAGGAGAAGCAATGGGATATACTCAAGTCTTCACTGCCATGGCAAGAGAAGTATATATAACTTAAGGTGATTCCTAAAACGATGGAATTAGAAAAGGAAAGTGAGGAGTGACTGAAGTAGTGCTTGAGGTAGGAATTGGACATGTGGAGCGAGTGGATGGGGAAGAAACTATGGAGGAGTTTGAGAGAAGTGAGTGGGAATAGGTACAGGAAGCCTAGGGGTGAGACAGTGAGGGAAAAGGCATGTGTGTGGATGTGTTACGTCGGAGGAGGAGTGTATATACCGACGCTGGCGTCCACAGTCCATGATGTAGGAAGACTGGCACCAACCGCTGCCCCACGTTGGCGACCAGACACCGTCTGTGGCTTCGACCACGGGATACATGCCTCAACGGTGTTTATCTTTGCCGCCACCATCTCAGGGGTAAAAGAAGTGGCCGTAGTGGTTCCAGCCTTTTGATCCTTTGTGTTGGTGAGCGAAGATAAGCCACAGACTTGGAGTCTCCTTAGTGTTAGGTGGGGAAGTTGTGTGACATTCTGATGGCGAAGGAGATCAGCAGTTCTTGGTGGTCGCAGAGAAATCTGTCCTCTGTAAACAACTCGTAAAACGACCCTATATCCTCACGCACACAAAGCACACTCACGTTCGATAATATTCTGAGAATAGATAGACTCACAGGCAATCTATTCGGAGAAAAAAAAAAGCAAGAAATAATCGACTCACAGGCAATGTAAACACAACGAAAAAAAAACAACAAAAGATAATCGTAAAGCAACAAGAGACTTTCATTTCGTGTGAGTGAATCTTGACTCATCAGCATCTCTGGAAGACACACGGTCAGGTTTTCAGAAGTATCGTAAGCCCAAACCAAACTCCCATGTGTGACAGATATAGCTTGATGTTCACCAGCCCCAACCAACATTCAGTGCTGGGAACGTGAGCCACTCGTCTTGCTGTTAGTATGATAATCAGCTTAACAGCAGCAAAATAACTGGTGTTGGCCATAGCGCCTGGAATTGCTGCATGAGAACCTGTGATCCAGGTATTTACGAGCTCTATTGTCTGGCTGCTTCTAATACCTCATGTACTGTCTTTATTACCTCAGGAACCTCGTGGTTTCGATCCTCTTCTTCTGTTGTTTCTTGATCTTTTGTTTCTTTCTCTATTTTCAATATTTATTCCATTATTTCGACGTTCCATTTATCCATCTGTATATCATCTCAATTTCTTCTTATGCTATTATGAGATCTTTATTTCCCCTCACCTACATCGACTGCTACCCTTCAGGTTTAACTTACTTTCTCGTCCCTTCTTTCCTCTTTGATTATCTGGCCTTCCTTTTGTGTTTCCCGATCATCTTATCTTTCCAATCATTCCTTGACATCGCATATCCGACCTACTCCACCCTTCTATACCGCCTTTTACTTCTCTTCCAATTAACTTCTTCTGCTCCTCCATCTTTCTAGTGTCTTTAACTACGCCTCTGGTATCCCTCACATGATTTCCGAGCCATGTCCTCCTCACATGCCCAGCCATATCCCTGGGCGGCCAATATATGCTGGCACCATCATCGCCATATCTCCTCCCTCCTCGTACAGTCTGCTCAAATACCCTCCGCTTGGCCGGTGGATGTGTCGGTGTTGCTGGCTGTGCCAGGAAGGTGGCACAGGATGGTGGCATGAATCTTACGAGGGTAATTATAGTAATCATACAAGGCTAGCTGCATGAATCGTGTCAACATGGTTTTGGAACAATCATGACAAGATGATGGTATCATTCATGCCAAGATGATTGGAGGAGTGCAAAGATGATAGTAAGATGTGCTTTTGGTTCGTGTCTGCATCGACGTAGAAAAGACAGATACCCAAACAGACAGAAGAAACAGACAGAAGAAACAGACAGAAGAAACAGACAGAAGAGTGACCGCTGACGCCCCAGATACAGGAAAAAAATTCCTCATATTGTTATTCTATATATGGTCAAGTGAGCTGACAATTAACCCACACATTATCTTCATAGTAAGATTCGAAGAAGTTGCTTATAACAGTAGCTATTTTCCCCTGAGCTATTCTCGGGTATTGTAGTTACCTCTAGTGAGACAGACATATGTTGGGTACTTGAGATAAGTCGTCCACTAAAGTGAGTATATGAATTATGGTCGGCTTATCATCTGCGTCATAATCTGTTATCAGTAAAGTTGATATACTAACTGTTCTTTCTTATTTTGATACTGCCTTATCTATAGGTCGGAAATATAAGATGGTCTGTAACTAAACGTGAAATAGATATATTTTTCCAAACAATAAATCTACGATATCAGATAATTATGATTAAATGCAATTAGCATGATACCTAGTCATTAACGCCCAAAAGACACTCCCTTCAGGTTACTGATACAATATAATGACATATGGTTACCCTCTAGGAAACATATATCACGGAAATGGCAAACATTACTTTCTATTATTAAAGTTGATAATCACTCACATGATAATTCACTATAAAGTAATCACTACGAGAATCAACTGTAGAAGATCATGAAGGCACCAACCAAACATTATGAAGCGCGGGTCTTAGATTAATAAACTGGAGACAATATATTCCATCTACTTATGAGAAAAGGAAGATAATCGTATGATTGTGTTGAGTGATAAAGTGTTAAACATTGGTTGATGGTAAGTCAGTCAGGTCAAGAAAAGAACTTAAAAACAAAGTATAAGATGTCACAAGTTTCGTATTGAACTTGAACAGTTATGATGTGCGTGTGTGTGTGTGTGTGTGTATGTGTGTGTATGTGTGTGAGTGTATGTGTGTGTGTGTGTGTGCGCGCGTGTGTCTGTCTGTCTGTGTCTGTGTCTGTGTCTGTCTTTCTCTGCCTGTGTCTATGTGTCTGTGTGTCTGTGTATCTGTGTCTGTGTCTTATAAGTATGTAGAATATTGAATTATCCTGAGATGATCATATATTTCTAGCATGGTTCACTGACTACCTCTCCAGGTGGGGGCTGCTTGCAGTACACACATATATATCAATGGACTGCAGATGCCCATTATGGAAAAATATCTTCAGCTCTTGCACTCTAAGAGAATGGAAAAATCTAATGTTCTTGTGGTGAGGAGGTTTTACAGCTAGAGTACTTGGCTTACTTCCTTGAAATGCATCAACCAACTCCAGTCCACAAAACAGTATATACTTGTTTATAAACATTTCAGTAATTTTAGTTCTCTCCTCTTTTTTCTTTGCTTCGTCTGATTTCTTTTATCAAGATTATTTTTTGTGCTGTCGTTCACCCTACAGAGTTTCGCTCGAGACAAAACTTTTATCCACAGAGACCACAACAGACACTCACCCGAGCGGGCACAGTGGACGGCCTGGCGCCCTCTCTCTCTCCTCCATCCCCGCGACGCTTATGATCTGCAGACGCTTTGCTGCAGCAACCAAGAATTTGAGAACGGGAAGCCTGATATAGGGAGGTGCACTGGGGGGAAACCTCTGCCATGCCTGCAGAGAACGTTTCCTACCTCGGATATTAACACGACATTAGTGCTGGCTGCTGCAGGGGTGCTAACTTTAGCATGCCTGCGTCACTCGCTATCCTGCTGTGGTGGTCACAGGGAGTGGGAAGAGGACGACTTCTTCCCCAGTAAAGGTGATGAGGTGTTTGATTGTAAGATGGATCATTTACTAAATTTATAAAGGCTCTTTAGGCTCCCACCTCTCACTCCCCTGATGCTGTGTGTACCAAACACAAGAGATCACAGCCCGGTGGTAGGTGCCTCAAGGTAGCGACACTGTTTATGCTGACGTACACAACCCTGGCTGAGGGAGTCAGCCCACAGGAGTGATGTCCACCTGTCCTGCTGAGGGAGTCAGCCCACAGGAGTGACGTCCACCCGTCCTGCTGAGGGAGTCAGCCCACAGCAGTAACGTCCACCAGTCCTGCTGAGGGAGTCAGCCCACAGGCAGTGAACGTCCACCAGACCTGCTGAGGGAGTCAGCCCACAGCAGTAACGTCCACCAGTCCTGCTGAGGGAGTCAGCCCACAGGAGTGATGTCCACCCGTCCTGCTGAGGCAAGGGAGCTACGCCGGGGGTAAATATCCTACAGCGAACAAGAAGGATTACGTTCAGGTCAGACAGGATGCAGGATGTCAGTGAGTCCATCAGAACCTATTAAGCAACGAGACTCTAATGAAGGTTTCATGCCGAACGAAATCGCCTTTACGATCTCCTTTTTACTGCAATGGAGCAAATCGCTCCACGCTAAAAGCCGAGGAAAAGTCGGCAGTAAAACTGGAGTTCGTGAGGAGGCGAGAAAAACAGTCAACGAGGATTATAGATCATCAGGTTATTATAGATACAATAATCTTTTAAGTGCTGAGTCTTTAACGTTGAAATAAATGATGGTGTCTGATGCCTTAGGAATACAGTTGCCAATGGTCAGCTACAGCTTACTGAGCTGTTGTGTATCGTACATTGGCACAGAATGTTGATGTACCATAGACACCTTATCAGATGATTCGATTAAAGTCATAGAAACACAGACTCAATCATATACATAAATACATATACATGTATATGTATATATACTCATGTAGAAATACATATACGAAGAAACACACGTATATATACAAACAGACACAAATAATAATCAGTAAACAAGATTAGGCGAATATTTGTGTAAACAGTTATTAGCATATTAGTCTTGGGAATAATCATGTTATGGTGATATATAGATGAACTACAAAGACAAAGACATAACTAGCTGCAGGAGGTGAGCTATAGTGAGGGGTCAATACGAGGGAAAGCCAAGAGGAGGAAGATCCAGCAGGGAGGAGAGCAAACAGGATAGACACCAGTAGGAAGGATATCCAGGGGAAGGGACAGCCAGCAGGAACGAAGGCCAGCAGAAGGAAGAGCCAGCTGGCGTGCTTACCAAGTGACTACTTCATCTATGAAAAAAAGTCTATTCCCACCCATAAGATAAGGAAGTACTCAGCTAATGGCCATCTCCTGGAAAGTCCTTGGTTACGAGACGTGAAAAACGTCATACTCATATGGAGAGTAATACCGAATTCATCGGGCTTGTGTCTTCAAAGAGATGCTAATAAGGTACATACGTTATTCTAAAGCCTAGATGCTCTACTCTACTAAATCTCTGGAAGATTATCTCACTGCCGGGATTAAGGCCTTTCATAACATCGTACAAACGTTTCACTGTTGTATCATCACCGCTTGGTTGATCCTGTAGTAAAGTATGGGGTGTGGGAAGTGTTTTAACACCAGTGCCTATAACAGTTACACAAGCTTGAGGATTTGGTGTAGATGTTGTCACAGTGAAGAGTAATATGGATGTGCATCCCTCCAGACTGTAGCATTGTACGCAAGCAACGTGTATACACGTGATATAGTCAGACACATTACCTGCTCTTCAGATGTGGGCTGGTATTGCGTCTGTGGCACAGGCGATTCTAACAACGTCCAAGTGAAATTTATGAAGCGACAGACGACAAAGGTATCTTTACAAAGAGAGTGTATAAATCCTCGACCCCATTCCATGGACGCGAACAAGACCAGTGAGGTTAGCAGCATAGGCTTTATGTGACACATGACACCAGTCGACAGTCAAGCAGACGGTAGCAGCACCACAGCTGAACACTGAACCTCAAGCTGTCCCATCTTCGGCATATCATTGTATGTCGCTCACCAACTGACTGGCAAAAGAAACGGGTTGATCTTTACTCCTCATTCATGTTGTTTACCTTAATAGATGAGTCTCCAAATGACCTTTTATATAAACAAAGACGATTATCACCACAGCCATTAACGTAAGAACAATTCTGGTTGGTTTATTGGACTACATTTCAGCTTGGACTTGAGACTTAAAATGCAGTATACAAACGCCAAGTAATTACTAGAGGACAACCGTTCAGAACCATATGCTTCAAACAGTCCTGCTCTGGGATTAGCAGCAGGAGAGGCTGGTAGCCTGGTGAAGAAGTGTACAAAAGTTGTGTGATTCATTCAGTTCTTGATGGTAACTCATCCCTGAGCGGATCAGCACACATATTCCCCGACTCTGCAACAAACGTGGCACTTCATTATCTGTGAGATCCCCTCACTAACAACTGAAGCAAGAGAGTGTGGCTGCTTCCACCACCTCCCGCCCTGCAGCTCTGGGACCAGCTCCAGTGTTGGTGACAACCCCACTCAACTGTTGACCACAATGTTGAGGGAAACATGACGTTGCCTGAGCCACATATCCTGCAGGAGTTGGTCGGTCATCGTGCTCGTGGAGTATCCTGTACACCACCTCCTTTTGGTCCTTTGTTGACGACAGCAGAACTCCTGCTGGGGCGGTGGAGGCACGATACGACAGTCTCTGTGGCACCCACTGAGGCACAGCGAGGGATATGCTTAGGCTGTGGTGACACAGCCAAGACAGTGTGTGTGTGGCACCCACTGAGGCACAGCTAGGGATATGCTTAGGCTGTGATGACACAGCCAAGACAGTGTGTGTGGCACCCACTGAGGCACAGCTAGGGATATGCTTAGGCTGTGGTGACACTACCAAGACAATGTCTCTGGCACCCACTGAGTCGCAGCACAGCCAGGAATCAAGTAGGACGTTGGATCTAATCTAACCTAACCTTACATACCTTGGCTTGGTTTTGGTTCTCGTTCAGTCATTTAGGCACGAACTCATATAGAATTCTGTTATTAACCCTTAGAACAAGGCAGTAGGACCCTTGAGCACTACAGCACGACCCTTAAGCACAATGTTACCACCCTTAAGTGCGATGGTGTGTTTGACCTTAACCTTAGATATTAGGTTATAAGTCAATCCTTCACATCCAAGGATCGTACCTTCGTACTCAAGGGTCGTACCTTGTTGTTCGAGGGTCATACCTACATGCTAGAGAGTCGTACCGTCTTCCTCATAGGTCGTACCGTCTCTCTAAACGAAGGTGTAGAAATAAATGACCAGGATCTCCAGGAGCGTTTTCATCCCAGTAACGTCGTAGTTACCATCATACTACAGGATAAAAATCGTCCTCTAGACCTGGGCACTGTTCTCACGTCTCTAACACAGTCTTGCGCTTCCCTGAAGAAAAAAAGTATCACTTTCTTGAGGCATGTGAAATAAGTAGCTAGATTATGAGATCACTGAAGACGTCAAAGGGAGAATAAGATTATTGCCGACCCAGTTTGTCAGACCCTATCAGCTGTTTCCTTTGTATCCCACTGACCTCCTACCGTGACCAATTAGCACCTCGTTCACTTCACTAAAAATCTAAGATCCAATTTATCACCATTACACAAAAAAATGAATAAGTCAGCTTCATCTGGTACATTCAAAATAAGACATGGTCCACCAAAGACCATAATATACGAATGAGATTTTGACTAACCAGAGACGTCCTTTGGAGCCTCAGTCAACCCAAAATAACCTAAGAACGTTCACTCAAGGTGACGCCTCCTGCCTGGTTGTCTCTGTGGATCGTATGACACACGAGCAACATATTGTCATCACTCCCTCACCAGCAGACAGCCTCTCCAGCGCCATTGGAGAGGCTGTCCATCCTTCATTGGGCATTCTCTCTCTCTCTCTCTCTCTCTCTCTCTCTCTCTCTCTCTCTCTCTCTCTCTCTCTCTCTCTCTCTCTCTCTCTCTCTCTCTCTCTCTCTCTCTCTCTCTATACTTGCTCGTAGTTTCCCGCGAGAGCAAGGTAGCGCCACCAACAGACGAAGAATGGCCACATTCGAGATAGACTGGGAGGCGGGAGGCTGACAGACGCTGTGAGGACCAGGCGTCTGGTGAGAAAGGTGAGAAAATATATATATGGATTGTGTTACCGGACTCTGCCCACCTGAATATCTATGATTACACCGCGATCGAATACACCATCGACGAATATGTAGTGGTGTGAAGAAGCGAGAGGACCTCCAAGCTCTTTGGGGAATTCTCGCTCTAAAAAGAGTCCATCATACCCCCGCTCCTGATTGGAGCGCAGCTTTGACGCTTCGAGAACTCCATGAAAATGGTGCCTGGGGCTATATGATAACAATGATATAAATGAATAATCTGTTATGCCTATGTATGCAGCCATGATCAGTGTCCATGTGAACATGCCAGGTCTTGCGCCAGATAAAGACAACGAAGGATGGCGTCCGGGTTAGCTGATAGACGGTAAACAACATTAACCAGGAACACTAATGGCTGAGGGAGGACCCCTGGCTCAGTGGGGGTTCGCCCCGCAGCAGCTGCAAGAGCAACGGTGGCTGTTGTGTGAGTGAGTCATGGTGGTGCAACAACAACAGCAGCAGCAGCTGCTGCTCCAGCTGCTGGCTGTTGTGAGGAGTGAGTCACGGTGCAGCTGGACCCACTACCTCACATCTAGGGGCACCAAGGATATATCTGGGAGGAAGAGAAGGAATAAGAACAGCGTCGTCTGTGAGATATGTTCGGGAAACTTGGGTTGTAAAAAGCGAGAGAGATTTTTGGCGTTCGAGTGAGAAAGTAGATGAGAATAAAGCTGATACAAAAGATACTCTTAGAAGAGGAAATACATAAGATAGATGAGGGAAATTTGCTTTGCAAGGTGGTGAACATAGAGGGACATGAACAGCAGTGAATTTTGAGGACGAGATCAAGAGAGAGATGATGAGAGCGTAGCACGTATAGTGTAGGAATGAAATCGGTGAGAAAAAGCAGTGAGAGAGAAGGAAAACGTTGAAAGTGTAAAGACGTAAGCGTGTATATCTGAAGAAGCAGATCAGGTGGAGAGATATGAATGAAAAAGAGACTTTTCATGACCTAAATGAGAGGATTACCATTGTGAGACTCAAGCATCGTCTGAAATTGATTGAGATGGATCCGTGAGATGAGATGCATGAAGGCCTCCAGTTGGTGCATGGCTGAAGGGAACGAAACAAGATATTGATGAGGGGGGATTATCGGAGGTGGGTAGAACGTCCTAAGCTGCAGTTTACACGAAAGTGTAACGCATGGACGCCTATACTGACTGCTTGTTTGCCTCAGTATTGAGGGAAAAGTTTTCCAGAATAAAGGCCAAAATGAGAGAGGTGGTGGAAACTGGAGAATGAAGATGCCAGACAGGGAAGTGGATGAGATAATGACGTATGAGAGACTGAATAAGAGAAAAGGAAATATTAGATATTGTGAGAAAAGTATAGAAAATGAGGAGGGAAACAATTCTGGAAACAGAATCAGAACTGGAATTATTAGAGAAAGGCAGAGCTTGAGGCCACTGGGTAAAGGTTACAAGGTCAGGGTAATGCAACACTAACAGGCAAGATGACCAATGGCAGAAGTGCAATAAATGATAAAGGATTTAGAGCAAATAAAGGGAGATAAATAAGGACAATGAGACAAGAAAAAAGTTCAAGTATGGAAGATGGGCGCAGAAATGGCACTAACTGGGGCCAAGATGGATGTATGACACGACATGATACGGCAGAAACGGAAATACTGAAAGCAAAAATATCCATAACACCGAGAGTGAAAGAAAGATTTAAGTAAAGATAAAGGAGAGGTAACTGTATCTTTCAAGAATAACGAAGGAAATAATTAAGTCGAACAGAAGGACATTGTAAAAAGACGGAAAGGGTTATTCAAAGAACTACTGAATGAAGAAAACAAAGAAGATATAAAAGAGTTGAAAAATACCAGAAAAAGGCGAGATGGAAGGAGATGTGGCGAAGAAATGAGAATAGCAGAAGCTGAGGTTAATCCCAAAAAGTGGAGTGAGGCAAGAAAGTCCGTGAAACTCAATAAGGGTGTGGACTGGCTGTGACAGATGCTCAAGAAAGGTCGGGAAGAATATGAATTGCCAAAAGACTGAGATAGAAGAGAAAAAAAAAGAATGATTTGCTGAGACTGTCGAGGGCTGGAAGTCTCGCCTCGATCATACGTTATGAGAGGAGGATAATAGGATGGGTATTTGGATTAGATGAAATGATTATCTGCAAACCAAGAGCTCCTTCCCTAAGACACAGGAATTCATTAGATAACTCTGATATATCTTGATGAAAATAACCAGATGCTAATCTGGGAAATAGTTCACTTAGTCTGTCGCTGCAGTTCTTGCGTACAAGGTGCGTTGCAGCGAAGAACTGTCAGGTCATAAGAAGACCAAAAGGGATTTGTGGATTTGCATGGATGAAGGTGTAGTGATGCGAGAGATCAGAGGGTCAGTGGACAATGGATTGCCTCGGGAGGAAGAGATTTTCAAGATCTGAAGCTTAATCTGAGGGTCAGTTATCACCAGTATTGCCCAAGGGAGAGGACGCACATCATCCAAATGTCTGAAATCATTAAAAAAACAGAAGAAAACTTCCTTTGTTTCTGCACACATGACCACCGGAGGTCACAGGGTGGATCATGAGTTGGTTAAGTTACGTCAGTAATAACGAGGATGAATCTTAGTTCATGGAGACACTTGCCTTGTCATGTTAAGTGTCTTGAACCCAGCCCGTCGCGTCAAACACTCCCGCTACAAGACAACAGAGGAGTAATAACATTACTACTATAATCCAGCTTATACTTAACTGACAAGATGGTGACCATACCAGTGACTTTAGATGAAGGGAATCATATTTTCTAACAGACGCTCGATAGACCTCGAGATGTTGGGAGAGTGAATTACCTGTTGTGTAGCAGAGTGTGGATCATCACCAGCGTGGGTCACCTGACGTGACGTTAAACGTGGATGAGGAAGGTAGGTTGGGCAGGATCCTGTGGGTCGACACTGGACACTGTCGGGAACCACGACGCCTCCTTAACCTTCTTGTTATTGACTCATACACCTGACAAGGTGACTGTGGAAGACCTGCAGACTGGTGGTCTGTGTGTGGGTCTTTCCTCTCTCCCACACCATACCACAACCCTCTCCCCCTCACCCAAACACAACCCTCATCCTCACCCTACCACAACCTTTTCCCCTCACTCTATCAACCCTCTCCCTCACCATACCACAACCCTCTCCCCTCACCCTACTAACATAACACCTCACCCTCCACGTCATCATCTTCACCTAACGCACCTGATCCGTTGCCTTCACATCCCACCCCACCTCATTCTCCTTTAATATCCTTACTGCATGTCCCTCCTTTATCACACAGTGTTTCCTCTTCCGATGTCCCATCTAACCAGACTTATTACTTCCTGTGACTATTTCCACCATCATTTCTTTATCCATCTACCTGATTTATCAGCTTTTCCTCTTCATCTCGTCCGTTCCTTCCACCCCCCTCGAGGTATGACCACCATGAGCGCCTCAAGCCGGCCAGCCTCCTGCCAAGCTTTGGCCAAGAGCCAAGACACATGGGGTCACACCTCATAGAGTAAACAGAGTATAAGGTCATGTAAGGTCACATACCAAGGTCTTCAAAACCCCTTTCTTAGGGTTCAGTCCTCGGCTGGGCTCACATTAGGAAGGGGTTCCGTTAACGGTGTTTATTTTGAGCCCACCAGCGGGAGCAGCCCAAGCATAGATATGTACTCCATTACTCACCATAATGCTGCCAGTTCCCATTAACCACAGTGGGGGGATCCTCACCACGCCTACCACAGTGGTGGATCCCGGACCACCACAATGGTTGAGTCACCACCTGATTTATTACGAGACAGGAGCTAGTCCAGAGCTGTTTAGGGGAGGATGAGGCACGAGGGGGAGAGAGAGAGAGAGAGAGAGAGAGAGAGAGAGAGAGAGAGAGAGAGAGAGAGAGAGAGAGAGAGAGAGAGAGAGAGAGAGAGAGAGAGAGAGAGAGAGAGAGAGAGAGAGAGAGACTCATGCCTCAGACAGTAGGGGGGGGGCGGACACCACAACAGAGGTGGGGTTTTCATGAAGTACAAAATACCAGACCATCAGGGATGAGGAGGGTAACTGGTATGTCTTCTTCCCGTCCTGTCACTAACCATCATCATCACTACAGGATGACCCCCGCCATTAACACTATCTTCACTACACTCTGCTGGAGTTTGACTTCACCCTTGCCGGTCAGGTCAAAGGTCATCGTCAATACACCATCGACTCCACGACATATGACCCAGATGGCAGCTGCTGGGGGTCTATGTCTCTGTGGGGGTTGGCTGTGGACGAAGAGCTGTTGTGGAGGCCTGTGTCTTCGTCAGTGGTGGTTGGCTGTTTTGGGGGTCTGTGTCTTCGTCAATGGTGGCTGGCTGTTGTGGGGGTCTGTGTCTTCGTCAATGGTGGCTGGCTGTTGTGGGGGTCTGTGTCTCTGTCAGGGGCTGCTGGCTGTTGTGGGGGTCTGTGTTTTCGTCCGTGGTGGCTGGCTGTTGTGGGGGGTCTGTGTCTCTGTCAGGGAGGGCTGGCTTTTGTGGGGGTCTGCGTCTTCGTCAGGGAAGGTTGGCTGTTGTGGGGGTCTGTGTCTTCGTCAATGGTGGCTGGCTGTTGTGGGGGTCTGTGTCTTCGTCAGAGGAGGCTGGCTGTTGTGTGGGTCTATGTCTCTGTCAGGAGAGACAGCCTGTTGTGGGGGTCTGTGTCTCTGTCAGGAGAGACTGGCTGTTGTGTGGGTCTGTGTCTCTGTCAGGAGAGACTGGCTGTTGTGTGGGTCTATGTCTCTGTCAGGAGAGACTGGCTGTTGTGGGGGTCTGTGTCTCTGTCAGGAGAGACTGGCTGTTGTGGGGGGTCTGTGTTTCCGTCAGGGGCGGCTGGTGTCCTGGTCGCTGCTCTGGAAATAGCTGCGCCATCTGAACATTACTGAAGTTAAAGGGAAAAAACATTTACGGTTCTAATTTGACATAAGAGCTAAAAGTCTTGATTAACGCAGCTACGTACATTGCACAAACAATTCTCTGTAATAACCTCTACGTGGGTCTCAGTGCTGGGAACTTTATATAATTCACATAAGTATATTTATACTTGAAGATTAAGTATTAAGCTACTAGTAGGTGAATAGATTACGGCATTACTTATAAAAATTACTTATAAGATTTAGCTATCTATTTCCATTTTCTAATTTTTCTTAACTATTTAATCATATTTATATATTTCTATTGAGAAAAATCCTCCAGAAAGACACCTTGGCCTGGTAGCTGATCATCCTGGCAGCTGATCATTCTTGTAGTTGATCATCCTGGCAGCTCATCATCCTGGCAGCTCATCATCCTGACAGATCATCATCCTGGGAGCTGATCACCCTGGCAGCTGATCATCCTGGTAGCTGATTATCCTGGCAGCTGATCATCCTGGTAACTGATCATCCTGACAGATCATCATCCTGGCAGCTGTTCATCCCTGGCAGCTGATCACCCTGGCAGCTGATCATCCTGGTAGCTGATTATCCTGGCAGCTGATCATCCTGGTAGCTGATTATCCTGTCAGCTGATCATCCTGGTAACTAATCATCCCGGTAGCTGATCATTCTGGTCGAAACCAGACTGGTAGTCGGTGGCTGGCCAACTGACCACCAGCCCAGGTTGGTCGTCCACTGGTATAATGTTGGGCAATCGACACATGTGGTCGACCAGTCTTACGTCATTACCATATTATCCTGAGCTGAGGGAGAGGCTGACTGTCTGGCTGGCGCCCAGGATCCTTGATCAATAACACCACGTTCTGGGATCAGCTGGTCCTGACACAGCCCTGGGTCTGGGGATCAGCTGGCCCTGACACAGCCCTGGGTCTGGGGATCAGCTGGCCCTGACACAGCCCTGGGTCTGGGGATCAGCCGGCCCTGACACAGCCCTGAGTCTGGGGATCAGCTGGCCCTGACACAGCCCTGAGTCTGGGGATCAGCTAGCCCTGACACAGCCCTGAGTCTGGGGATCAGCTGGCCCTGACACAGCCCTGGGTCTGGGGATCAGCTGGCCCTGACACAGCCCTGAGTCTGGGGATCAGCTGGCCCTGACACAGCCCTGAGTCTGGGGATCAGCCGGCCCTGACACAGCCCTGAGTCTGGGGATCAGCCGGCCCTGACACAGCCCTGGGTCTGGGGATCAGCTGGCCCTGACACAGCCCTGGGTCTGGGGATCAGCCAGCCCTGACACAGCCCTGGGTCTGGGGATCAGCTGGCCCTGACACAGCCCTGGGTCTGGGGATCAGCTGGCCCTGACACAGCCCTGAGTCTGGGGATCAGCTGGCCCTGACACAGCCCTGAGTCTGGGGATCAGCCGGCCCTGACACAGCCCTGGGTCTGGGGATCAGCTGGCCCTGACACAGTCCTGGGTCTGGGGATCAGCTGGCCCTGACACAGTCCTGGGTCTGGGGATCAGCTGGCCCTGACACAGCCCTGGGTCTGGGGATCAGCTGGCCCTGACACAGCCCTGGGTCTGGGGATCAGCCAGCCCTGACACAGCCCTGGGTCTGGGGATCAGCTGGCCCTGACACAGCCCTGGGTCTGGGGATCAGCTGGCCCTGACACAGCCCTGAGTCTGGGGATCAGCTGGCCCTGACCCAGCCCTGGGTCTGGGGATCAGCTGGCCCTGACACAGCCCTGGGTCTGGGGATCAGCTGGTCCTGACACAGCCCTGGGTCTGGGGATCAGCAGGCCCTGACACAGCCCTGGGTCTGGGGATCATCAGCTGGCCCTGACACAGCCCTGGGTCTGGGGATCAGCTGGCCCTGACACAGCCCTGGGTCTGGGGATCAGCTGGCCCTGACACAGCCCTGGGTCTGGGGATCAGCTGGTCCTGACACAGCCCTGAGTCTGGGGATCAGCTAGCCCTGACACAGCCCTGGGTCTGGGGATCAGCTGGTCCTGACACAGCCCTGAGTCTGGGGATCAGCTGGCCCTGACACAGCCCTGGGTCTGGGGATCAGCTGGTCCTGACACAGCCCTGAGTCTGGGGATCAGCTGGCCCTGACACAGCCCTGAGTCTGGGGATCAGCTGGCCCTGACACAGCCCTGGGTCTGGGGATCATCAGCTGGCCCTGACACAGCCCTGGGTCTGGGGATCAGCTGGCCCTGACACAGCCCTGAGTTTGCGATTCTAATCTCAGCTGTAATGACAGATATGAAATTTAGGGGTGAATATGCGCCTATGCGCCTAAACACACACACACACACACACACACACACACACACACACACACACACACACACACACACGATCCTGACAGTAAGGCTGGAAAACAGAAGGTCAACGGATAAAGGGGGAATAAGGGAACTGGTCTTCATAATATGAGACGCCCTAAGCAGTACATGAAGGGGTAAGGCAACAATTAGGAGAACTTTGCATAAGGGTGTTGATGATTTGCATACTGTTCCATGGAGTTCTGATGAAGCAGAACAATTGCCTAATGTTGATAATTGAACTATAACCAGCCCAGTGGAGCGAGACAATGCCTTCCCGATGATGAAGTTCTAATTATGAGGATTTTGCATATAATGAACTAATTGGGAAATGCTTGTTTACAAAGATGGTATCATTTTCCCATTCTCACCGCCATTGATTCTATTACCATCTATTACCATCCCAGTGTTATTCATCTTTGCCTACCATTCTTTATCCAATCATCTTTAATGTTACGAATTCTTCAGAATGTGTAGAGGGAGATAAAGGACAGCATTGTCATACGTATGAGAAACCCCAAAATCGTTTGATGATTATTTCTAGTCCACGAGAGATTCGTACAGAGCAATGTGGAAGCACAGAAAGCGGTGGAATTGTGAGCGTGGTCGACGGGAGATATACGAGGGAAGAGGAGTGTGAGAGGAGAAAGCAAACATGACAAGGAGGAGGAAGGGCGACAGAGGGAGGGAAGGCATGACTGGAAGAGGACGTGTGGGAGGCTACAGGCAGCTCAACGGAGAGAGTGTTCAACAGAGGGAACGGGAGGTGTGAGCAGGGAGAGAAGCAAAAAAAAATGACAAGTGTGATTGTTAAAAGGGGAGGTGGGAATCTTATGGGAAAGAAGGAAGTACGAGAGAAGGAGAAATGAAAGCCTTGAAGGGAGAGAGGAGTGTGGGAGAGAAGTGGATGTATGGGATGGAGTAGTGTTGATGGTGGAGTCATGAGGGAGATGTGGAACACGGGGATGGCAAAAGAACTGTGAGGGTTAAGTAGACTTAGGAGAATTATGAGGAGCTCAGAGCTATGAGGGGATGCCAAAGTGTGAGGGAAAGGCATAGTTGTGAAGAGGACTAATGTTGCGAGGGATAGAGTTATGAGAAGGAAGTAAGGTCATGAGGTAGATGCTCAGGTTTAAAGGAAACATGAAGACGTGAGGAGAAATATAGTTCTACGTGGTTAGTTATGAGGGTGACGCAGAGTTATGAAGAAGGATATGAGGCGTGATGAGGAGCTGAAGTTCCGAGAGGAACTTAGAATTGTGATTACAGAGCAGAATTATCTGGTGTAATTAGCGTCGTGAAGGAGAGGCGGGACAGTGAGGGGATAAAGCGAACTACAAGCAGAAAAGTACAGCGGGGAATGTAGTTATAAAGGGGGAGAGTACAGTCCTGAAAGAGACAGAGAGACAGACAGACAGAGAGATAGAAAGACATCTCAGGCAGTTGTATGTATACCATTATCATTGTTACTCTCAGGCTCAAGACTGAGGAAGCAGAGGTCCCCATCTGGCTGAGGGGGCTTACTTTGAAGTCCTCACCCTGGCAGGAACAGGGTGTTTACCATGGTGGTTTCCTTCCATGGCAGTAACTAGGGTGAGTGTCAGTCAGGGTGGCACTCTCCTATTTTTTTTTCACCATATGTTCACTATTCCCTTTGGTGACTAAGAGTCTGATTGGTTGCCGGTAGCGAGCGCCTCCGTTGCTGCAGGCGACCTTCGAGCCCGTAAACCGGACGGATTTACACACACACACACACACACACACACACACACACACACACACACACACACACACACACACGTCCTCCTTGGTCGTTCTCAGCTGGACCACCAAACTGTTCCTTATCTCACGCTGACAACTTAATGATCCGGACCCTACTGGCCACGGACCACCGTCCCGTGAATAGCCATTTACTTCTGCGCAAGTCTTTTGACTGGTCACGTCTACAGCACAGTCACAGTGTCTGCATGTACCCAGGGTTCTCTTGTCCCACTATCCACCAGTCACCAGCACCTTCTTACCCAAGTCCTCTGCTCCCTGGAGCGGTACTCATCCATCATAATATCAACTCTTCCGTCGTTCATCTTTTTCCCTCTTTCCCTGTTGACATGTTCCATCATCTATCGTTATCTCCCAACTGTTGACATGTTCCATTATCTATCATTATCTCCCTACTGTTGATACGTTCCATCATCTGTCGTTATCTCCCTACTGTTGACATGTTCCATCATCTATCGTTATCTCCCTACTGTTGATATGTTCCATCATCTCTCGTTATCTCCCTACTGTTAATATGTTCCATCATCTGTCGTTATCTCCTACTATTGATATGTTCCAACATCTGTCGTTATCTTTCTACTGTTGATATGTTCCATCATCTGTCGTTATCTCCCTACTATTGATATGTTCCATCATCTGTCGTTATCTTCCTACTGTTGATATGTTCCATCATCTGTCGTTATCTCCGTACTGTTGATATGTTCCATCATCTCGTCGTTATCTCCCTACTGTTGATATGTTCCATCATCTCGCATAATCTCCCTACTGCTGACATGTTCCATCATCTATCGTTATCTCCATATTAGCACTGATGTCCCGACCTTCCCTCCACAGCAATATCATGTTGGCTCTTTCTTTTACAAACACTTTTCAGTCCAATAGATCCCCAGTCTTTAGGTTTTTGCCCCAGTAGACAATATAAGGAGGACCTCCACTAACTCGGAAAAATCAACTACCCATGTTTCTCGCTGTGGTATCGGTCTCTTCCAAGGCCAAAAAAACCTCTGTAGATGTTGCTGACATGGTGAGTCCTGCCGCATCGTGTCTAGGCTTCAGATGAGCTGCTGTTTACGACCCTGTACTGTATCTATTAGACGGAGTCGTGATGGTGGACGGACCATTTACGACGGTAGAGTATATTCCAGGAGTAAAGGAACCTATCTTTATTCCTCGTAAAGAGTTTAGCAGCTTTTCCTGCCTGAGACACAGGAGGTACACTTGACAGCTGCTGGCATCACTCCTGCTGTACCAGCCAGTCCTCCATGTGACACATGATGTTGTAGTCGTCAGGGAGACCCGCCTCACCCCTGCAGTAGCAGCCACTTGACCACTGCTCCCTCACTTTTGCCCACACGTCAGTAATCCAGACCTGGACGTCAGGCTCTGCTGTCTCATCTTATTTTCATCTTAAGAAATGTAGACTACATTTGTCAGCCCCAGGATGATGCGTTCCAGCTTACTTATGTTTTCATCTTATACCAACACTGTGTTCCAGACCCCCTGTGTTCCAGACCCCTGGGCCTTAATGGTCTAGTTCTGTGTTGGTCATCCTTCATTACCAATATCTTCCAGTCACCGGGCCATAATGTTCCAGCTCTGTAATGGTCATCCTATATCACCAATATCTTCCAGTCCTTGCGCTACAATGTTCCAGCTCGTAAGGATCATCTTATATATCACCAATATTTTCCAGTCGTTGCACCTTAATGTTCCAGCCCTCACCTCCTCAGAGCTGCACTCATCCCTGTCAGCATCTGTCTCCATCTAGTACATGCTTCCTCTCCCTCATATTGTCCTGACGCTCCTGGCCATTCCAGTATCCTCAAGTTTTTCTTCCCTCACATCAAGCTGTACTCCTCCACTCCCTTGTACACCTAGTATACCTACTATCACCTTACACACTGTTGTTTCCTTCTCCGACACTGCCTTCCATGAAGCTCTTCCAGTGGCCTTTCTTCTACCACTGACCCCAACTGATCCAGTTTCTCATCCCTTTGCTCTTCAGACCGCATCTCTGCTCACCCAGTCCATTTTCCTGATTCATATTTCCCTTTCCAGTCTTTACTCTCTTCCTTCTCTCTCTCCCACCCAGTGGTCCTCACATCCTCCGCTCAACACTGTAATATCTATAATTAATTCTGGAACACGTCCCTTGCGTCTATCCCCTGGAGGAAGGAGCGTCACAGCGACTTACTCCCCACAAGTGTAATTTCCGTCATCAGGAAACTCATCACGGCACTTATTTCTCGCCATTTCAACCACCTTTGCATAAATCACATTCACCTCCGTGAAAATGGACATTTCCTCCACCTGAGGTGTGGCTATGCGAGGCAGCGCGTGACCTATGTGTCCACAGATCTTGTTAGTGTTCACAGTTGGAAGTTAATGAGGCTGTTTCCCCCCCAGGCTTAAGATGCAGGGTCTCGGAGGGCGCAGCTCACGCCCGCGCTAGCCAACCAACCAGCATAAGTCTGGAGTCTTTAGACTTACGGGAGTTCTGAGAACCACTGCAGCTATTGATACAGTGTGTGTGTGTGTGTGTGTGTGTGTGTGTGTTTGTGTGTGTAGAGGTGAACATTCATATGTTCATTCTATGTTCAAGAGTGACCAGGTCATATGCTGGTTGTTCTACATGGAGTTAAGATGAAAAGGAATTTTTTTTTTTGTTTCCAGTCATTTCGTCAGCTGCTGTGACTGAACATGACTGGGTCGTGGGAGCATCCAGTGGCCTGTCATCCAGGCATGCTGGAATGGTGCAGAGAGAGAGAGAGAGAGAGAGAGAGAGAGCCAGGTAGGCACTAGGACATTATGGTGGGCAGCTGCCACTAGCCAGTAGACGCTGGTCCTCCAATTAACTCAGAGGTAATGAGGATCTCCTCCGATATTCCACTGACGCTAGACGAAGGCAACAGCAGAATCTTCCAGAGAAAAACGTTTTCGCAGACGACTTAATTTCCCCGAAAGAAAACTTTCGCTGACGAGAGCATTTTCCCAGATTTGAAAAAAAGAAAAATGAAACTTTTCTCTAAGGCAGATGTAACTTCACATAACGAGTTGCAAATGTTGAGAAAATGACCATCTGTCCCACCAAAAATATTCTCTCACACTTGACTTACACATTTACTTTATGTTCACGTTATCACGTGACCTTAGTCGTGTCTGTGGTGACGCTCAGCTGCTCAAAGCTGTGGAGGTCTGTGTGACGCCATCGTGGCTTCCTCCCGTCCTGCAGGTTCCATTTAGCCTTGATCCGGGTCAACATGATTTCACCTTGGGCGTCTCGTCCTCACCACCAAGTTTCCATTATTCAGTTCTGATTGCACTTCTGCTGGAAGTTGGCCCACCTCATCAGACAGATGGGTTCGTGAGGTCTTGCCTCAATGGATGCCTAAGACTGGGAT
Source organism: Panulirus ornatus (assembly GCF_036320965.1). NCBI lineage: Eukaryota > Metazoa > Arthropoda > Malacostraca > Decapoda > Palinuridae > Panulirus > Panulirus ornatus. The sequence continues at coordinate 21,150,113 of NC_092245.1, forward strand.
GTACACAGATGAGCTCCACACACATTTCCTTCCTCCTGTGTGTGAGAATGATCTCAAAGCCGAAATAGTTCATGAAATTATACATATAGTTCGTCCCTGGATGCAATGAGTTTCTCTGTTGCTTATCTCAAGACCCGAAATGACTTCTCTGAATGCAGACAATCTAGGCGTGAAATCAGTTCATTCATGTGAACATCAGAATCTGTTATGATTTCAGTTCCCTTGGGGAAACTTTACTTACGTAACGTGCAATAAGAGTGCTTTAACTAGCCATTGACGTCAGTTAATGAGTTCTGCATCATCTAGCATAAGTTTTCATAACCATCAGTTGTTTAACTCCACTAGAAGTAATCATTTTACTACCAGTTCATGCGTCTGTAAATCCAATTAACCAGATGTACTGACCCATGCATTACTTTCAGAATAACCAGTGATATTTGAGGTTTGCTAACTCATACATCTGTCACATACATCTATTTTTCTAGGTCTATTTGACTCCCTTCAATTCACAAATAAGTTTCATCCAATGTTAATACTACATGCTGTTGTCTACTTAAATCTGCAGGATAAATGCATCTTTGTGAGTGAGTTTACATGTGTCTGTAGAGGGTGTATGTGTGTGTCTGCAATTGTGTGTCTGAGTGAGTTTACATGTGTCTGTAGAGGGTGTATGTGTGTGTCTGCTATTGTGTGTCTGTGTATGTGTCCGTCTGCTTGTTTTTGTGTGTATAACCGAGCAGGTTAGCGAGCTTAAATTTCTCGAGGTTCTGATAACACCAGCTCCATAATGAACCTACAGGAAGGCGACGGACCCCTGGCTCATTATCTCCTGTCACATGTGAATTCAACCACTGAACCTTTGGTCTTATCTTCTCTAACGCAAAATAGGAATATCTGGTACAAATAATCATTTGCTTACGAACTGATGATGTTATTCGACGTATTCTTTTATCTTCTGTTTCTCTCTAAAATTCTCATCTTTTACGAAGTGATGAATTTCAGGAAACATTTTGACCTCGCACATACAACAGAGGAGAGTTTGGCTAATGAAATCTTTTTTTGTTGATAACTTGTTTCATTTTCTTGTTAATGTTTACATGTGTCAAATATTCATCGTCACTTCTCTCGTTTCGCGATCATTCTATTTCTGGAGTTCCAGACACACTCACTCTTTTCTTGTCCTTCCAAATTCGAGTAAATCCAGAGTACACCCAGAGTCTCTGCTGGACTACCCTTTCCACCACGTCATGTTAAGGTCAGCCTTCGTCCCTTCCTTCAAGCATGATCTTCCACCACGTCATGTTAAGGTCAGCCTCCCTTCCTTCCTTCCTTCAAGCAGGATCTTCCAGCACGTCATGTTAAGGTCAGCCTTCCTTCCTTCAAGCAGGATCTTCCACCACGTCATGTTAAGGTCAGCCTCCCTTCCTTCCTTCAAGCAGGATCTTCTGTTTTCATTATTCCCAACGCGCGATTTTTAAGAGAAAATCAAAATCTGTAGGACAAATTGCCTTCTAACTTCCTCTACGTTTTGAATACTATCATTCTCATACATAATTCAGGGCCCTTTTTTCAGTGGTGCTCCTGTTGCTTCCAGGCTGCGCTACAATCAGAACCAGGGAAAAGATAGACTCCTAGACAAGATGTTCCTCGACACGACTCTACTCCCTCTCACCCACTGACATTGACGCAGCCCCTCCGAAGTCAACTTTTCCAGTCATATTTCAACCACAAGTAGGCGGATCCCCGTCTCATCCCTTCTTGAATATATACGCATGACAAAACATCTCCCGTGCACAGTCCCTCCGTCTCCTAAAAGCGTATAAAAGACGCTGGAAAACTATCCAGGTCACCAGTACAAGTGTCTGGTGTCTTCATGTTCCTACGCCTGCTGGACCAAAACAATTGCCTTACTAAAGACTCCGGTCCAGTCACCAGGGTGGAGGCAGCTCTGGTCTCCTCATGCAATATTAATGTCCTTAAGATTCAGTAACTTTCCCTCCGGCCTTCCTTAATGACTCTGGTGTTCTTTATAGTCCACGACAGCAACCACCGGCCCTCCCTGCCAAGCTGTTGACTTTACTGCAGTCTTGATCTCCCTCCGCCACTGCTGCTGCTGCTGCTGCTGTTCCTTCCTCTACTGTGCTTATCCTGCTACTGCTGTTGCTGCTGCTGCAGTTCCTTCCTCTGCTGTGCTTATCCTGCTACTGCTGCTGCTGCTGCTGCAGTTCCTTCCTCTGCTGTGCTTATCCTGCTACTGCTGCTGCTGCTGCTGCAGTTCCTTCCTCTGCTGTGCTTATCCTGCTACTGCTGCTGCTGTTCCTGCTTCTGCTGTGCTCTTCCTCCTACTAGTCCAGATACTCCTGCTTCTGTTGTGTTCTTCTGCTACTGCTATTGTCCCTACTACTGCTGTTCTCTTCCTGCTACTGCTGCTGTTCCTGCTACTCCTGCACACGTATATTCTATCCAGTCCTGTTGTCCATGTCTTCCTGGCGACTTAGGACATCCTGCTGATGGGGAAATCTTACTTTCACGCCCTCATTAAACCTTGTTACAGCATCGCGATACTGTATGCAGACTGCAAAGCTTTCGGCATGAAAAGTTCCAGCTGAAGAATGGAATACAAATATAATCCAGATTCTGGAACAAGAGAAAGAGTAAAGCTAAACTCAAAAGATAAATGATCTACGTAGATAGAGTCATTTAAGACATGCGTTAGTGTAATATGTGAGTATCCCCGGGACATATATACTTTGTGTTCCTGCTGTAAAGCACTAATGAGTGATATTCGTTTATGTAACATTATGTTGCCAGAGAAGGAACACAATGATGCTAGTCTGTAGGGACTGTCTGCAAGGTGTTGTATGTCTTGTCTGTGATTACTATTTTGTGTGTTAGGGGAAGACAATTTTACAGTCGTGTTACCCCATCTCTTAACCTTGTGTGTATGTAACATGCCTTTACTTCTATGTAAATATATACATACATTTGTGTGTCTGTCAATCTGTCTGTCTGTTTGGCTGCCTTTCTTTGTGATCACTCGTGTTGCTCCGTCTCTTGTCCTTGTGTTTATGAAACCATGTCTTTACTTCTATGTATGTATGTATGCACTCACAGACATACACCCTAGCCTATGCCAGGTACTCATCTTATCGACAGTCCCCTTAAGGAGATGAACAGTTGGGTGAACTGTGGACCGGCTGCAGCAACCAGGATTCGAACCTATGCGGGTTTGATCCCAGCCGGCCATTGCATTCATGGTGATCAATAACGCCAACCGCTACACCACAGACGTGAGAGAGAGAGAGAGAGAGAGAGAGAGAGAGAGAGAGAGAGAGAGAGAGAGAGAGAGAGAGAGAGAGAGAGAGAGAGAGAAGAAAGAGAGAGAGAGATAGAGAGAGAGACCTGTCGCTGGCTGACAAGTGCTGTCCAATAGGTGTGTGTACTCTTGCGTGTCCTAGTCGTATTTCCAGCAAGAATCTCTTCATTTTCTGTTGGCTGAATACTGAAGAAGAAAAAAACATGCATACAGAGGATCTCGAAAAGGGACCATCTGTTATAGTATCTTTGACAGCTTCTACCGCAACCAATCTTCAAATCCTGAAGCTTTCTTCTTTTGCTATTTGGATCCCGTCCTTGTACACAGACCACAAACCTCAACAAGTAATAGCTAGAGTGACACTGTCATCTATTTTGGATGAAACCCATCGAGACAGACTCAGTAGTTTAACTTAGTCAGTCATCTGTGGCGGAAGGGTTTATGGAATCGGATCCCTAGCCACTTCCATCATCGAACACTGTCGAACTGGTATCAAGGAGCATTCGTTAACCTTCCTCACGTTCACTGGTGAAGATCTCCAATACTGGGGTACAATTCACAGCAAAAATGATATTCCACTGAACGTGAGTGATTCAAAAGTATGTAGACCAGGCAGCTCAATACGAGGCTGTTGATTCGGTCACTAGAACAACATCCATGATAAACGTACACCATCCTCCTCCTCCTCCTCCTCCAACATCAAATCTATCGCCAGGTGTGAGTCCTGGTGCGTCCAACAGGTGAGGCTGGCCACAACCTCCCAGTGTCCGACCTTCACCACCAGATGAGCCAGGCTGCAGCCTCCTAGTGAGTGTGTGTGTACATATATATATGGGCACAGGGAATGAATAACACTGTAATCTCTTAACCCCTGCATATCATAGAGGGCGACTGATAGAGTCAGGAGGTGGAGGGCTGGAAATCCTCCCCTCCTATATCATCCCTTTTTAACATCAGATACAGGAGGAGCCGAGTGGGATTTTTCAATCTTATCGAAGGCTCGGTTCATGATGATCCTACGCCATGGCGGGGTTGGCGAATAGGTATAGAAAACGGAGAGAAAAAGGTAAACACATCATAACTTCGTCTTCAAGACTCCTGGTACGTCGACAATCAGTCCAGCGCTTCATTAAATACTGAGTAAATATATGAGAGAATTAAGAAGGCAGTAATGTTATTAGAGCAAACACACCATCAGTGCCCCAGCTCGTGGCAGCTGCTGTAAAATACCTCACCGATATTTGAGCTTCTTTTCCGGTATTTGCTGATCCTCCTCCAGCCATCAGAGATGGTCCTCTAAATCAGGCTACGTCTGTGATCTGGAAACTAAACCTTCCAGTTCTGCCGCTCCAGGTTCGTCAGCGGGAAAGGAAGAAGGATTTTGTTTTCTCAGCCCAGAAGCCAGACGCTGCATATACCTCCCAAGGTCTGACTACACAACGGTAAACGGACATCACTAGAGTCAACAGAATCTGTTTGGACGAGTCGAACACTCGGCCATTGTGACCGTGGAGACCCCACTGTTGATGGGTCTTTATCTGACTCTCATGTTCTTTATTGCTCTACACATTTTGTCTCTTGTGACATACTACATAGTTAATATTTCGTCTAACAACGCCAGATATATATATTAGCTGTCTTTGGATATTTTCCATCTGATGGATAACTTTATCGCCGGAAGGTATTTTAGACATGATCCTTTTGATCTACCTTGATGTGTTGTGGTCATGGATGATATTACTTAGTCACCGTTTATATACAGAGCGATCATAAACAACAGAAATGTTCCCTACATGGAATTGAATCTGAATCATCTGTTTATAAGAACATCAACTGGCCATCATCATCTTAGGTCTAGCGAAGGACCAGAGGTCTTCTTAATGACCAAATGGTTAAGGACGGTAGACCAGTGTTTTCCTCCAACAGACAATACACAATGTTCCCTGAGTCGTCAGTAGATGGGATGATGTAAGTGTTCGGCCTACATATCTACAGATATCGTCCACGTCGGCTCTAGACTGGTGTGAGCAGCTCTGTGTATTGACTCCATTTCAAGCTCACGAATGACCAAAAGTAAGGAAAACGCTACTTCACTCTCCTCAGGTTTAACCTGCACCTCCATCCAGCGTGCGGAACCTAAGAGACAATAAAAAGAAATCCTAAAACCAAAGGAAAAAATTGTGTGACCATTTTCCTTTGATGCCGGTCCAATACCAGAGGAAGAAAGGCCTCTTGTGAGCTGGCACTCCAACGCTAGAGATCTTCTGAAGGACACCTCGATGGTAGAGGGGGAGTCTGAGATTTGATTTGGTTCCTTGTGACGTGACATTTCCTGTGACTGAGGCTCTCAGACCTGACCAAGAAGGTCGTTGTCTTGAGACTGATAAAAGAAAACATTGTATTTCCATCACCTTAACACTTGTTCTGCATCTTGCCGTCTGGAGTCTGCTTTTGCTGGTTAAATTTATGCACATAAGTACCAGTCAGAGGAGTGAGGGAACTATACTTGATATAAAGAATTCTTAGACAAACTCAAAGTTCTAAACATAAAGTGTAAGTGTCCAGGTTAACACTTGGACTCTGAGAAGACCATCTCTTCCAGAGGATCTGGAAAAGGAGTATCAGGGATTTTTAAGTGTGAGGACTCTGAGGTTATAAGATACTTCACAGGGACCAAGAAGCGACAACCAAACATCAGCATCATCATCTGAAGTAGCTGATGTGTCAATGGTTCTGTGAGTCATGTTGGAGGTTGGTCTCAGAGGCAGTGTAAATATTTCTTCCAGTCATCAACTCCTTTTGGAAACCTTGGCGACTTTATCTAAGATAAACAGAGAAAGGATGACTCCACGACCAATCTTCCCAACTAGACTGAAGAAAATGGAAGTTTGTAGGAAAATGAACAGACTTATGAATATGGAACCAAGAGTAACTTTATGAATATGGAACCAAGAGTAACTTTATGAATATGGAACCAAGAGTAACTTTATGAATATGGAACCAAGAGTAACTTTATGAATATGGAACCAAGAGTAACTTTATGAATATGGAACCAAGAGTAACTTTATGAATATGGAACCAAGAGTAACTTTATGAATATGGAACCAAGAGTAACTTTATGAATATGGAACCAAGAGTAACTTTATGAATATGGAACCAAGAGTAACTTTATGAATATGGAACCAAGAGTAACTTTATGAATATGGAACCAAGAGTAACTTTATGAATATGGAACCAAGAGTAACTTTATGAATATGGAACCAAGAGTAACTTTATGAATATGGAACCAAGAGTAACTTTATGAATATGGAACCAAGAGTAACTTTATGAATATGGAACCAAGAGTAACTTAATGGAACTACATAGACCAGCGTTACAGACAAGAGAACTTTACACGTTCTATATTATTTCATCTTCCTTCCAGGAAAACATGGAAGATATTTACATACAAGGAGAAGGAAGCGACAGTCTGTCTCCTGAAGAAGGAATGGGACTTGGGAGAGTTCTATTATTCCTCGAGAAGACAATCTACATAATGATATATATTTAACGTGTAGGAACACACCAGCTACCAGCTGATAGGTCAGTATAAAAGACATTAAAACAAAACATAAAACCTCTGAAAGATATTACAGTGTCCTCACAAGACTACAGAAACATAAAACGCTCCAGACAACTCAGCAAACTTTATACCACTATACTGTAATCATCATGGGGACCTGACTGTGTATAAACACGCAGCACAACAGTTAACAACTCACTCTCATGTTATATTCATCCTCACAACTCCAGCACACAACAATGACCTCACGTTCTCCCCCAAGCCAGCATCACAATTTAGAGCAACAATCAACATAAACAGAACAGAACCTTCCATGCAAGGGTCGGTGTGCGTTAGAAGAATATCACCAAAGACAGTTTTACCATATTTGATTCGACGTTATTTTCCTGGTGTGTGTGTGAACATCTCTGGCAGCTATAATCTGTGCGTTCGATTAGTGGAAGACATTTGAGGTTATAACATGATGTAGGTGGAGTGTTGTAATGTCTGGGTGACACCGTGGAGAATAGAAATCAGAAGTTGGGAAAGGATCAGAAATATAAGAGTTTCATGCGAGGGTGTAGTGGTGTGGTGAGAGGCAGGAGATGTGAGGATTGGAAGGTATTGACTGTGAACTGTTTTCCAGCAGTATGAGTGACAGTCTAATGGGATCGTATTGTGCCAATAGACAGGACGAATAGGAACACACTGATGGAGCCTTTATTCCTGAGCTGGTTCACTGACGACGTGTTTCACTAGGACGAACAGACGATCATTCCGTTTAATCGATATGTGGACGGGAGACACTGGGGGACGGGTGCCTGCTGTGTGTCCCTCCCTGGGCCAGACAAGAGACATGACGAGCGTCAGAACTATATTGGAACTGTTGAACATTTCCTGTGACACATAAACAACAGGGTTGATGGACGCTGGAGACGTGGCTCCTCCGGCCGTAGGGATGTAAGATGTGGACATATACAACACTCGTAGGGGATGTGAATCCTGCATCACAGGAATGTTAAAGCCTGACAGACTTTCCTTCAGTATTATATCCAGTGATCTTCCATGGCCGAGTTGTCAGAGGACCTGGTGTAATGCTGGTCTGTCTTCTGTTTGCTGATATTGTCATCTTTCAATCCCTGGTCCTGCTGCAGACCACTGGACGCCAGTCTTGAGGCCCACGGCAAGTGTTACACACTATCTAGTAACATGACGTCACGGGCTTGAGCAAGGCCATCATGGACGTGGCCACAATCTTCATACAAGACTGGGAAGGTCTGGTTCTGAAGGTCATGTGTCCTACACCTCTCGTGTGGTCATTGTAGGATACGTCACTGGCCATATAGAGACAACTTTCTTTTCTCTCTTCTTTCACCACAGCAGACATGAGCTATCTAAGAGGTCACTTCATTCTGGTAATTTTCTTGTTAATCTACTCCATCACTGGCTGACATGTTTATAGAATGAATGTACAGTTACTTCAGAAGACAAAGGTATAGCTTCATGGTGGTACGTAGAGTCCATATTCATGTGTTCCGTTTCGTCATCATGAGCCACACACCAGAAGTAGAAATGTTCGCTTGTGACGCAGGCTTTCATAGAGATGTGTTGAGAGTTAATGGAATATGTAGACGAACCAGCGATTCCCAATCCTCCGTCCAGGAAGACATCAATACAACAGCGATTACCCCTATGGTTTGTGCACACTCGTATACACCGTGAAAATAACTAAATGTTCACTAAAATTCTTTCCTAACCAGTTTGCCTCAAGTGAATTCTATAATACATAAGATAGACCTAAATACTGTAAGTCTTCATATAAAGAATATCAAACTGTTCACAAAGAATGGAGCTCTTCCTTTAAGGAGAAATATCAACATTAAATGTGGCCTCAGGTCTAGGATAAATAGGTTTGGTATTATTACGACAACCAACGTCATTACCTGTCTGGGGAAAGATATTTGATTCTCCTTCTTTCACAAAGAGAATCAAGATTCCTTCTCTCTCTCTCTCTTTCCAGGAGCCCCCAGGGGTGAGGAGAAGCAGCGAGCCAACAATAGTTATAGATCCAAGCTATAACCTCCCCCAAACTTATGATGCTGAGAAAACCATAACAAACCTGTATCTTCTGGAAACTTGTGACAACAGACGTTTATCCGCCACACGCGAACTCGATAACAAAAGTTGACAAACATTTTTTCTGTGTGAGATTAATCCCGGGAAAAACACTGGGCGTCGGTCGTAAACCACGAACGTTCACCTCCTGTACAATGGCACGAAAAAATTCTCCAACGAAATCTTGCCTCACTTTGTTCGGCAATTAGTTCTTGATATCATTACTTGACCCCTACAGCCGATGGCAACTGAGTAGTTGGGTTGGTCAGTGATAAAGATCCAGAGAGAGAGAGGGAGGGAGGCAGAGAGAGAGCGAGGCAATGTTGCCACCAGACAATCCTAGAACTAACCAGTTGCCAGCGGTGATCAGGGATAGAGAAATCTCCCGAGATAAGCAATAGTTCAAGAGAGATAAAGATTATCTTTCATTACGCCTTAATGACGACTTGATCGTGCGATTATCACACAGTCGTTTATATGGCATATGAGATGAAATCGCTCGTGAATAAACGTGCGTTAAAATACAGATGGATGGATCAAAGGATCTATGAATGTACAGATATGAGATGACAAGCGTTTTGGTACAAGGACGACCTGGGTATCGCATGGTCCCGTTTGCGAATGTAAAAACATCCTTCCTAAGATGAGTTAGAGTACACTGACACGATACTGGCTACTGAAAGAAAGTTTTACATTTTTTTTTCTTAACTTTGATAACCTTATTCCGCAGAAGGTCAGAGTCGGAGACAATTTTGGTGCGATGATGTTACCCTCAAATGTCACCCTCAAACATACATCCACCACAACAGCACGGATGTCACCCTCAAAACATCCACCACAACAGCACAGATGTCATCCTCAAACATCCACCACAACAGCACAGATGTCACCCTCAAAACATCCACCACAACAGCACAGATGTCACCCTCAAACATACATACACCACAACAGCACAGATGTCACCCTCAAAACATCCACCACAACAGCACAGATGTCACCCTCAAAACATCCACCACAACAGCACAGATGTCACCATCAAAACATCCACCACAACAGCACAGATGTCACCATCAAAACATCCACCACAACAGCACAGATGTCACCCTCAAACATCCACCACAACAGCACAGATGTCACCCTCAAACATACACCACAACAGCACAGATGTCATCCTCAAACATCCACCACAACAGCACAGATGTCACCCTCAAAACATCCACCACAACAGCACGGATGTCACCCTCAAACATACATCCACCACAACAGCACAGATGTCATCCTCAAAACATCCACCACAACAGCACAGATGTCACCCTCAAAACATCCACCATAACAGCACAGATGTCACCCACAAAACATCCACCACAACAGCACAGATGTCACCCTCAAACATCCACCACAACAGCACAGATGTCACCCTGAAAACATCCACCACAACAGCACAGATGTCACCCTCAAACATACACCACAACAGCACAGATGTCACCCTCAAAACATCCACCACAACAGCACAGATGTCACCCTCAAACATACACCACAACAGCACAGATGTCACCCTCAAAACATCCACCACAACAGCACAGATGTCACCCTCAAAACATCCACCACAACAGCACAGATGTCACCATCAAAACATCCACCACAACAGCACAGATGTCACCCTCAAAACATCCACCACAACAGCACAGATGTCACCCTCAAAACATCCACCACAACAGCACAGATGTCACCATCAAAACATCCACCACAACAGCACAGATGTCACCATCAAAACATCCACCACAACAACACATAAACTCCGAAACTACAGTGGAAGGAAGGCCTCTGGCACGTGTCTCTTCCTTCGTCAGAATCAATTTCACGTGCACATCATCACACCCACAGGTAGTGAGGTCTCCTGCTCTCTCTCATCTTTCAGAAGTCGATCCATAGCATCCTACCAATATTCGTACATCATAGCATTGGTATATCTTCGCCTCCCCATTCACGCGAGATACCCTCACTTTTAAGAGATAATTCAAACTTTCTGATTAATCTTCGCTGGATAGTGAATTCTCCAGTAACTCCGGCTGCCAGCCAGGCCCGGCACAGCCGACCACATTAAGAAACAGAGTAAAGTCTTCATCTGCCACACTCCAGTGGTCAGGGAGGTGGCTAATGTTCTCGGCTGATCTTAATGCACCACATAAAACCATTTCTATGTAAATCCGCCGCCGATATTACTGTTGTTCTCTGTTTACACAGCGCAGCAGTGAGTGAGGTTTGGTGGGATGATAATATTGTGTCGGTGAGGCGGAGGAAGAGCCGCCCTGGTGAGGGAGGGAGGGAGGTGAGGCCACGAGCCAGCCAGACAGCCAGCTAGGACCCCTCCATCCCCGGTCTACCGGGAGATAACGGTCAGGTAAACAAGGTATAAAGTGGCGGGCGGGTGTACACGCACCACAACCTGTTATGGGACTCCACCAGGAGGAACCTTTACCAGGGAAGGTAATGCGCTCCTGCCGTGTGATATTGTGACCCTGGCCCTTCAAGATACTGTCACTGATATCCCCACCATCTATACCAGTACTGGATATAAGAGTTGATAGGGTTTGTACCTGCTTATACCGTCACGTGTGCAGAGATTATTTCAAAACCCTAAATCTAAGATCCACAATTTCCTTCCTCATTCTAACAAGGATCATCTCTAATGAAAGTAAGGAGGTCGCTGAGACTTTGTCTGGCGTTCCTCCACCATGAGGTGAGGGTTTAAACCACTTGATAGTAGCGATAGCAGCTAGAAGGAGGGCGTGCAAGAAGACACGAATGAACTCACGAGAAGATTGCTTCAAGAAGGATGTAATGACGCAAGAAATTAAGGATATTACACGTTCATTATAAAATACTGAGCGATCATACACTGAGAACCTCCTTATGAATATCTAATCCCACTATTCTCCAGTTCAAGGCGCAAAGACATAGTGGTTCTTAACCCAGGAACTTGAGTGGAAGCCATTAAACTGGACGCGTCTGGATAAGGCCATGAGCAATCGCTTGAAAAGTATTCTCATTACGAAGTTGCCTGGTATAAATCCATCGGAACACATCTCAGTTTAACTCTTTGTGTGTGTGTGTGTGTGTGTGTGTGTGTGTGTGTGTGTGTGTGTGTGTGTGTGTTTGTGTGCGGGTTAAGTCCTTCCAGTAGCTCCAATGTAGTAGAGACGTACTTATGAGAAATAGGTGATTATTTTATCTCTCTCGCCTATCAACTACAGCTGAACACCTTCACAACACGACTCCCCTTTGACACGACGCCCACCACCACTCCACGTCATCCACAACACTCCACCGCCAGGGTATTCCACCATCTCTGGACCAGATCACTTACCTCACTCCACCACTCCACTACATCACCTGCAGCTCTCTAGCTCTGGTCTACAACACTGATCTCACTCCATCTCGGCACTGCATCCCTAGCAGCTCTCCATCTCTGTCTTACATCGCTTACCTCACTCCATCTTTGGACTGCAACACCTGCTTCTCGCCATCCCTGGATGACTCTCACAAATAGATACAATGGCACGACAAATCCGCCTCCACTAGAGCACCAGACAACAGCTTCTGCTAATAGATGGAGCTATTAAAGGTACATGGTGCCGGGCGCTGCCTCCCATCAAACGCCGTGGCACCAGCCAAGCGAAAACGAATGTCAGGTGTTGCGTTTGACATCCCACCACCGCTGGACTGAAACATTTAACCACAACTATGTATACAGAGGCTGACCTGCACGGGATGATGGGGTGGTAGTGGAGTGGTGGCCATCATCATCATGATAAAGGTCTAACTCCAGACACAAGTATATGAGGCTGACGACTATCATGTCCATGGAAGAGTTTTTGGGTTTTACAGGGGTTAATATAGTATTTAACCACGGAGACATCTGGAATACATACATACAGGCAGTCGAAGGAGTGCTGGTCCAACCGATTACACCGGACTTAAATGATACGTCATTGTTACTTTACCCATTGCCTCAGGCACGCCCTGTTCTAAGCAAGACTTGAGGTCATGACAAACCATCCTTGACGAAACTCCCGCACCATTCGAGACAGCGTATGACCCAGTGGTCAGGTGCGCGAAACGACCTACACTTGTGTTGCGCTGGTGTAGGATGTGTGTGTGTGTGTGTGTGTGTGTGTGTGTGTGTGTGTGTGTGTGTGTGTGGATTACTCTAACGACAAATGTTTATATGAAGCGGGTGACAGAGACCAGCGGTGACAAAGGGATCAGTTTCAGATTCAGATATGACACCAACTATCAGTTCAGTCGTGTAGACACGGAGCAACAGTGTTTAAAGTAAGGCTCTGACGTGGATGGAGCACCTCCTATGTTTTGAGTATATCGTCCATAACTCTCCACTGCGGGTCAACATCGCCTGTGATATTGCACTTCTAAGAATAACTTCTGTGCTACATGACAGTCTAGGCGGGTGAGGCCATCTGTGCCCATCTATCCTTGCTCTGTGTCCCCTACATCGCTCCGTATCCGGACAGCTGCATATATAGATAGATAGATAGATAGAGGAGAGATAGATATACACAGATATATAGATATATATTCCAAATGTGTCAGAGTCTGGTCATGAGCAACAGAGCTAAAACGACCATCAGAACAATTACACAACTGAATTGAGCTTATATTCATCCTTGATTATATACTGGCCGCTGCTCTGGAACAAGTGAGCGTCACAATTTCAATATACGAAATATGTAAAAGTTCTCTAATTCGCTTCTCACTTGCGTTACAGAACTGGTAATGAATCTCTATGATTTTTAATAGAACTAATGCCGATAAACAACACCCAAAAAAAAAATATCTACTGGAAAAAGCGAGAGTTTTGACGTAAGTCAACAAATTAATCTTGATAAATTGATAATAAAAAAATAGAAAATGGTAATCCTGAAAAAAAATTGCTTAATCCAGTTCAATAAATAGAATTGTTTCATGAATTTCACGGGTGTTGACGGGACTATATCCCATACAGATGAGAGTATTTTGGTTTACGGTTAATATGTTTTATGGGTTAAGGTGGAAGCTGGCTCTATCAATGAAATATTTTTTGAAATACGAGTATGACAGTCACTTGTTTACCAAATGGCGTCCTAGCGACGTCTGTTCGTTGTATATCATATTATATTTCTCTCGTATCTCCTCTGATGATGTGATTATTACACGAAAGTGCACTTGGGAACTTGTCGTACTTCAATTCCCCGTGGCCTCATAGGAATATACTTGATCATGCTCTCAATTGTGATGTTTTCCAATATGTATATATATATATATATATATATATATATATATATATATATATATATATATATATATATATATATATATATATATACATATTGTCTGTGTCTGTGTGTGTGAGGGACAGTACTGTGGCTACATGTTCTGCAACTTGTTCTTGGACTAACTTGGTGGGTTTTCATTAAGCCACCCACCACCTCCACACTGGCAGAGAAGTTTCAGATGTTGCTGAATTACACCAAGTCCCCTGCGAGGTGGGAAGTTTGCTCGACGCAGGCGTTGCTCAGTGGTATTGGATCTCGTCGAAGCTTTCCAGATCTCTTTTCATCTCTTTCTTTTGTCTTGTCCTCACTTGATAACAGGGTCTATAGGTGACTATACCGTGTGTGTGTGTCTCTCTCTCTGCGACTTAAACGCGACATAGAACACTGATGACGCAGCTGCTCAGTATATAAATAAGATCCACACATGAATGCTACTATACGGTCACCATAGAGACAAGGAGAAAGTAAGGGAGAGATATGTACTTTTGAAGTGATTGTTCAAGTCCTCTCTTGTGAGTTTAAAAGAACCCAAACTCCATAGCCTAAAAAGGTCTGAAAGATTTTAAGGTAACCTGAGCATAACAGTGAATTTAAGAGCATCTTGTGCTATACACTCTGGTTAAAAGTGTTCCAGCGAGAAAGAAATAGATTAATTAAGTCTGTCATTAACTTGGAAAAAAAATCTTCCGTTCTCTCGAACTCGTTAACAGCTTCGAGGTAGCGACGGGAATAAATGACAGTCGACTGAGCCTTAGAGGGAACAAAAAAGTCTTCGTTTGACCTTCGAACAGCCACTGAATCAGAAAGACGTGTGGCTGACGTCTGCCAAATGGTTTGGGTCAAAACTCCCACAACATCAGCAAGGAAGAGGTGGACAGTGACTATATCATTTTGGTGATGAAATGAGATTAAGGAGATATACTCCTAATATCGGAAAAGCCACAGGGGAAAATATTGGAGAGATCCGATTACTTTAGGTCAAATCAGGTCTAAAAAAAATTTTTTACCACAGTTGATATGCAGTCCATCAACATGCGATCCAATGCCATTTTCGTTCGTTGTTGGAATCTGTCATTTACATTCAATTCAGCACTGGTTTTTATCTTTTTTATAATTGGAATTCGTAACCTCTGTTTAGCTATTTTTCTATGGAACATTTACAATCACGTATATTTCGTTTACTTCATTACTATATCATAGAAAATGTACTGCGTGTGTGGACGTGTATGTATATACATGTCTATGTGGGGCGGGTTGGGCCATTCTTTCGTCTGTTTCCTTGCGCTACCTCGCTAACGCGGGAGACAGCGACAAAGCAAAATAAATAAATAAATGAATCTTCTTCACACTCCCTGTTGCCCAGACCTGATCAATGATAGGGTCCTGTGTCGCTATGACATGAGTGCGAGTGGTATGAGCTGGACACCTGTGCCTCGTACCGCAATTCTGATGATAATAGAAACGATTATCTTTTTTTTTTCCACTGTTTCTGTTTAGAATTCGATATACAAGACAGAGGTACAGCCACTGTGTTTATTCCTACGCTTATACCCGTTTTGATCTATCCATTTTCTTTTCCCCCCTTCCTACCCTCTCAGTCATTTATCGCTTCTCTTCCCAGGTACGTCCATCTGTCTCCAGGTTCGACTTCTCTCTCTCTCTCTCTCTCTCTCTCTCTCTCTCTCTCTCTCTCTCTCTCTCTCTCTCTCTCTCTCTCTCTCTCTCTCTCTGTCCTCGTCCTCTCTCTCTCTCCTCTTCCTCTTCCTCCCCACCCTCCCTTCCCCCTTGTCTTCCTTCTCCTCTTTCCTCCCTCTCTCCCCCTCTCCTCCAGCCCTTCGCCTCCCACACCCACCTCCCCACAGAAGTAGATGTTATCTAAAATAAGCAATTTTCCAACTCACTTGTTTCTACTCTCTCTCTCTCTCTCTCTCTCTCTCTCTCTCTCTCTCTCTCTCTCTCTCTCTCTCTCTCTCTCTCTCTCTCTCTCTCTCTCTCTCTCTCTCTCTCTCTCTCTCTCTCTCTCTCTCTCTCTCTCTCTCTCTCTCACACACCATCAGCCGACGTCTTCGTTTACTTCCGTCTCTCTCTCCGTCTCTCCTCCGTGCCTTTGGAAGTCTTAGAAGAATTAGTGGAGAAATATCACTTGCGCCCGACAGCGTTCCGTCGAGAGCTGGTGACACCGTAAGAATGAACAATATCAGGACCTCAAGCAGGCAAGTGGAGTAATAGATGGTCAAGTGATTAAGCAAGCTGGTTCAACATCTTGAGTCCAGACATGGCCTTCCAAGACGACAGAGATACGTAATTTCGACCCTTCTTCCTCTGAAGCGAAGGTTGATAATAGCTTTTCACGCTCCATCACACACACACTATGATTGCTAATATGAGCGTTGCAGTTCATTAACATAGAAGACAATAACTTAGGAAGTACTTCTCGAGAACTTAATTACCTGTGATTATCAAAGACAATTGGTTGGAAATTTAATTGGACATTCGTAAGATCCTGGACAGTGTGTGTGTGTGTTGCATCGATACAGATAATGCTACCGACGTGTTCACAGCAATTATAATGCTTGATGTCCCTCATTTACTGTAAGTCACACAAAGGCTCTACCTTATCGTAAATAATGACTTGAAGCATGCGAGTGATTTACATGAGAACGACATATCATAAGCGCTTAACTCTCACGAACCCATTGTCGGCGTTTAGACTTTGAAATGAAAGCACATTCAACCCTACTTACACAAGGATAAACAAGAGACGAAACGACCTACTTAGTGGAGTTCAACATCTGATATACTAACCGACCTTACCGAGCAAGAGAAAGCAGTGAAGCTCGCTTCTCAACACTGCATAACCTGATGACTCTAACATCCCAAAGGACTGGAGGGATTCTTAGAAATCCTGAGGTTTTCTTTTGGCGAAACGAAGGAGAAATCTGTTGAGAGAGAAGGGGGATGTCTCAGCTTCAGGGATCACGAATGAGCAAAGTATCCTCCTCCAAACCGTTGGAAAAAATAGGAGCATCCATTTGAGATTCGATGATTTACTGCTTCTTAAAGAATCGGGAGGATATTGATCCTTGTCCATGTCAACCATCTTGGATAAGCCATCAAACACCTTGCCCTTGAACCTCCACTAAAGTAATAGCTAGTCTTCCCTATGCGAAGACAATGTGGCCCTTGAACTGCCAGTAGAGAGATAGCTAGTCTTATCTATGAGAAGACATTGTGGCCCTTGAACTTCCAGTAAAGTAATAGCTTGTCTTACCTATACGAAGACAATAGGGCCCTGTCATTGGTGCTGTAAGACAACAATGCTGCGACATTGCCAGCAACATAACATTGCTGCTACAATGCCAGCAACATAACATTGCTGCTACAATGCCAGCAACATAACATTGCTGCTACAATGCCAGCAACATAACATTGCTGCTACAATGCCAGCAACATAACATTGCTGCTACAATGCCAGCAACATAACATTGCTGCTACAATGCAAGCAACATAACATTGCTGCTACAATGCCAGCAACATAACATTGCTGCTACAATGCTACGTATCGCTAATCCTTACGGAAACATACTTTTGTTACATCCTGTATTTCTACACTTTGGTCTCCAGGGGAGATCTGAAATACGAGCATCAGCATTAAGTATGTAACGATTAAAGTATAAATATTCAACGCATTTTCAATAGAAATGCATTTAGAAACTGTCTCTATCCTGTATATTCTGTTGCAATCGGTGTAATCCGTTCTGGTGTAGTCAGTAATTGTTACATTAATTACTCTCAAAGTAATCGGTTCAAAACATCATGAAAATGCTATCTCACAGCTCAGCGACCGAGTGAGTTCAAATTCACCCTTGCTGATGTTGTCCACAAGGTGGAAAAACCTTCGTAAATGGGTATTATGGTTAAACCCTGAGGACACCCAGTTGGCAAGGATGATCCTATCATCTTGAGGGTGTGTGTGTGGTAAGGATGGTGTGGCCAAGAGTGGCCCTTGCGGTGCCCTCGGGCTGTAGGATATATATATAAAGTTCCTCCTCCACTGTTAGACAGACTAACCCCGCCATTCACCCTCACTGCCCAGTGTCCATACATGATGGATGCCATTGGAACCCTCACCTATACAAAGAGATTGACTGAAATCTTTTGAGTTCCATGACCTGGACTGATACCTCAATTATATCAAAGATAACATAGCGTTTGATACATTGGAGTAGGTTTGAAATACATAGGCAATAAAACAGAGAGAAATCTATAATGATCACCAAGTTTGCAAGGTAATTTTGTGGTAAGGTTCCAATATTC
Organism: Panulirus ornatus; assembly: GCF_036320965.1. Lineage (NCBI taxonomy): Eukaryota > Metazoa > Arthropoda > Malacostraca > Decapoda > Palinuridae > Panulirus > Panulirus ornatus. The sequence continues at coordinate 21,168,735 of NC_092245.1, forward strand.
ATATCACTGAATTTAAACATGGCTGAGATATTATTTAATCTCTCATAAAAATCCTTGATTTATCAACACTACCCTCGCCTCGCGCCACCATGAAACATTGCAGCAAAGCTTAAAAAACACGACCAAAAATATATCTGACAGAAATTGTCGAAATGATTTTCTTTTTTTTTTTTTTTGGCACGTAACTACAGTTGGAAAACAGTGAAAAATAGTGAAGACTGGCCGAACCAATCCCCTAGTTTATTCCTACTGTATACACTTCTGTAGTCACTGTGTTGTGTACTTGACCTGTACACAATATAGTGTGTGTGTTTTTTCTACTTTCCTGGGTGTTTTCCAAGGCCATATTTGTATACTTCTTTTTTTTTTTGTAAATGGGACTGAAAATTTTTGTTTGCCTGAGAATACATAGACAGATATTTAAATTTTCATCGTGTAATTAAGGATTCGCAAACACAACCGTTGACTGGTCTGGCTACAACTGTAGTGATGTCTGGCTCTACAGGAGCCTTCACGTCTGGCTCTACAGGAGCCTTCATGTCTGGCTCTACAGGAGCCTTCATGTCTGGCTCTACAGGAGCCTTCATGTCTGGCTCTACAGGAGCCTTCATGTCTGGCTCTACATAAGCCTTCATGTCTGGCTCTACATAAGCCTTCATGTCTGGCTCTATAAAAGCCTTCATGTCTGGCTCTACAGGAGCCTTCATGTCTGGCTCTACATAAGCCTTCATGTCTGGCTCTACATAAGCCTTCATGTCTGGCTCTACAAAAGCCTTCATGTCTGGCTCTACATAAGCCTTCATGTCTGGCTCTACAGGAGCCTTCATGTCTGGCTCTACAGGAGCCTTCATGTCTGGCTCTACAGGAGCCTTCATGTCTGGCTCTACAGGAGCCTTCATGTCTGGCTCTACAGGAGCCTTCATGTCTGGCTCTACAGGAGCCTTCATGTCTGGCTCTACAGAAGCCTTCATGTCTGGCTCTACAGGAGCCTTCATGTCTGGCTCTACAGGAGCCTTCATGTCTGGCTCTACAGAAGCCTTCATGTCTGGCTCTACAGAAGCCTTCATGTCTGGCTCTACAGGAGCCTTCATGTCTGGCTCTACAGAAGCCTCATGTTTGGCTCCACAGGAGCCTTCATGTCTGGTTCTACAGGAGCCTTCATGTCTGGCTCTACAGGAGCCTTCATGTCTGGCTCTAGAGAAGCCTTCATGTCTGGCTCTACAAAAGCCTTCATGTCTGGCTCTACAGAAGCCTTCATGTCTGGCTCTACAGGAGCCTTCATGTCTGGCTCTACAGGAGCCTTCATGTCTGTGGTGTCCTGTCATCATGTCTGGTGTTGCATAACACGACACAACACTACGAACACACGAGTGATAACAAGGATGTAGTCTGGGTTGTAGAGATGGCTGGTAATCTACTATCAAGGGGAAAAGATTTCTTTCATACGGAAGAAATTGAAGTAGAAGACACGAAGATATTATCTTTACGTAACGTACATACAGAGGGAAAGAGACGATTGTATATCCACATTTTGCGTTTAACAATGACGTATTCACTTACTCTCTGCAAGGAAATATAATCATTTTACCTGTGGCAAAAGAAAACCTTCATCCACACAGTCCAGAACCAATTATCCACATATATAATGCTACCCAGTCATCCACACAGTTACCATCCAGTTATCCACACATTAGCCACTCAGTCACCCACACAGTTACCAACCAGTCTCATCCACACAGCTACCACCTAATCACCCACAGGGCTGCCACCCAATCACCTACACAGTTAACGTACATTCCTACTGTCTCTCCCTGACCGTTCTACTACCACCTCACAGTCACCACAGTCAGAAACATCCAGTATGACTGGTGTCTGCTGCGCGCATCAGAGCTGTGCAGCAGAGCGCCCTACCTCCCTCCTCCCAACCCCGCTTCTGCTGCCCAGCCTCATTATAACAATATACTCTACTGGAATTGCTATTCATGTTGCACTTCTTCTCCCTGGGGTTGGGCTTGGCTGGGCTGGGATGTTCCCTCGTCCCCTGGGGAAAGAAGGACCGTCATCAACCCCAGATGAGCCGGGCAGTGGTAAGCAAGTCGAGGGAAGTTACGTACTGGCCACTACTGTGAGATATACGCAAACATATATCGTACGGCAGACATTTAACGACTCAAAAACAGAAGCATATAACCTTAGGCCCTCATAACTAACGTCAGCCAGGCCTTATCTGCTTCCGGGTGGGGCTGAGACCGGCGTGTCTGATAGCTGAGAAAAATGGATCGTGATGTGTGCAAGGGAGGGAAATTTCAGCGAGAGATAAGATTAACATGATACGGCAGATGGCGCTTACCTGAAGCCTGCGGGGAAAGGCCAGGGCAGAGAGTAGAAGCAATTTATTGAAAAGTTATAGTTAGTGCACAAATGGTGGTAGAATGGTACGAAAGAGTATCGAAAATAAAGGAAGGAAGGAAGGAATCGAGCAAACCCAACACAGCCCCAGGCATATCATTGTGTGTAGCAAGGACGACGTAAAATATCATGGGAAATGTATCATTTATCATTCATCCTGGACACGACCCTGTAATATCTAGCTGACCTTTCCTCTTTTTTATCAACTCAATGGAAAAGTCCAGATACAGGCGTTTGTTATGTTTGTATGTAAACACGGCTGGGATGGAGACAGCAAATTACATCCAACATGCGCCATAACATTTTAAACACAGTTTCCTTTCAGTGATATTAAAACAGTGCATTGCGCTGCAATGGACAGTGAGCCATTAGGCCCCATTGTTGGTGCCTGAATGTGCAACCTTGCGTAGTTTCCACGTATGTTTTATATCTTTGGTCAGAGGTAAACCAGCGAGGCAACACGGGTGTACTTTTTGGCTTACTTTAGACTGGCTTAATGGATATCACTTTACCTCTTTGATGGGTGAACATATCTCACTGATGGATGGCAGGTCTTCCTCTATATACCTCACTGATGGATGACAGACCTTCCTCTATATACTTCACTGATGGATGACAGACCTTCCTCTATATACCTCACTGATGGATGACAGACCTTCCTCTACAAACCTCACTGATGGGTGACAGACCTTCCTCTATATACCTCACTGATGGATGACAGACCTTCCTCTACAAACCTCACTGATGGGTAACAGACCTTCCTCTATATACCTCAGTCAAGAGAACATATCATAATGATAACCAATTATCTTAAGAATTAAAGTCATGTAATCAGTAACCATAATCCCTTTATATTAGTTACAATTAAGAACCAGAGTTTTGATTAATCAGTTACAATCACGTATAGCGACTGTCGCATCATCCCATTGCGACCCACGATCTTCTAACCGCTGGGGTAACTCATCATGTACTCAGAGACACTTATCATGGATCTCATAACTCATCATGTACTCAGAGATACTTATTATGGATCTCATAACTCATCATGTACTCAGAGACACTTATCATGGATCTCATAACTCATCATGTACTCAGAGACACTTATTATGGATCTCATAACTCATCATGTACTCAGAGACACTTATCATGGATCTCATAACTCATCATGTACTCAGAGATACTTATTATGGATCTCATAACTCATCATGTACTCAGAGACACTTATTATGGATCTCATAACTCATCATGTACTCAGAGACACTTATCATGGATCTCATAACTCATCATGTACTCAGAGACACTTATATGGATCTCATAACTCATCATGTACTCAGAGACACTTATTATGGATCTCATAACTCATCAGTGCTCGAGGATCATCAGCAAGTGTAACCATCATTGGAAGAAGTTAGTCTTACGAGTTTCTTTCCAGTTACGTTACTGGAAACTCCTCACTGAAACGAAACCCGGTAGTCAAGTTATCTGAGTTACCCCCCCTCGCACAGGACAGACTTACTTCGTGCAATTTTGCCAATTTCTCATTGGATTCATAGGGTATTGACGACAGCGAACGTGCTGCCACATCTGAAGTTTACTTCATCTATTCTTCGAATTTTACCTCAGCGTCGCAATATTTTCCAGGGTGTGATGATAGCAAAGGCCAAGAGTTTATGGCGTGTTCCAGCAAAGTCAGACACAGCTGATACCAGAGAGGACTATGGAACCAAATCTGGTACAATCTCAGTCCATGGAACCACATATAGTGTATTGCTAGGTTTTGGAACCATGCATGGCCACCGCCAGGCACTGAAACCATTCCTAATGCAATGGATGGCCCTACAACCACGTCTGGTGCAACACCAGGTACTGGGACCACGTCTTGTGCACGTCATGCCCCTGGAACCACGACTGGTGCACGTCATACCCCTGGAACCACGACTGGTGCACGTCATACCCCTGGAACCACGACTGGTGCACGTCATACCCCTGGAACCACGACTGATGCACGTCAGACCCTGGAACCACGTCTGGTGCACGTCATACCCCTGGAACCACGTCTGGTGCACGTCATACCCCTGGAACCACGACTGGTGCACGTCATACCCCTGGAACCACGACTGATGCACGTCAGACCCTGGAACCACGACTGGTGCACATCATACCCCTGGAACCACGACTGGTGCACGTCATACCCCTGGAATCACGACTGGTGCACGTCATACCCCTGGAACCACGACTGGTGCACGTCATACTCCTGGAAGCACGTCTGGTGCACTTTAGACCCTGGAACCACGTCTCCTACACCAGCAGACCCCAGAGCCACGTAGGCTTCATGTCTGGCACTTGGACCATGACTTTAGCGCCGTCGGGGTCTGAAACCTGGAGGAGATCGTCACCGAGGCAGAGGTTAGAGAGCACTCATCCTGGAGTCGTGGCTGGAAAATGGGGCTGGCCCCTGGAGCCTCGGTTGGGTCGCCGCCAGGCTCTGGAGCCTCAAGAAGAATGATTCCGGGCCCTGGAACTTCGACTGGACCACCACTGCTAAACACCCTTCAGAGCCATCAGAAGGTCCAGTCCTACATGTAAACTCGGAGCAACGTCAACACTTTATACGCTCTTTTCCAGTATGTTCCAGGGAGGCAGCAAACTCAGGCGGCTGGGAGATAAGACTAGAATCTAAATTAACTCTTCAGGTTTGTGACTTCTTTCCCGCTTTTAGACTCCTAAGGAACGAACGGGTGTTCGCCAACCTGATGTCTGAGGTTGCCAAGAGCTACGTCATCATTAAAACCAGTAAATTGATTAAGAAAAAAAATATTGAAGGGCCGTTGGATATACCCTGCACCAAATAGAATGCAGCAGGCAAGAGAGTTGTACCAGACGAATGCAACTAAAGGACTCAGGTAAATCTTTAAACCGAACTAAATCGCCTTTCAGATTTGCTGATTTTATCCTCGCAGATCCATCACTTGTGCAAAAGGACTGAGAATAAATTCAGGGAAACCGGATTAAACTGGAAATCTAAATAAACCATAACTGAGAATGGTGATTAACTACAGGTATTACAGGAATACATAAATATCAAAAATCCTCATCTCTTACGTTGAGGAAACGAGTCTAGAAATGATTATGTCCAGTCAGATGCTTACTGGTATAACGTATAACCTCTTGATTACGACGGTACGTCTCTTGATTACGACGGTACGTCTCTTGAGCACGACGGTACGACCCTTAGGCACGACAGTACGACCCCCGTAAACACGACGGTACGACCCATGCTTCTAATCTATGTCAAGTGGATCAGGTCAATGGTCAGAACCAAAGTTGTAACGTTATGAAAAGGAGTTTAAATGTCCAAAAAAATAGCCTCTCATCTGTTCATTACGATCAAACAAGATCAAATTTTGAAGTCTCGTCGACTCTCTTCCACAGTGCCACAATAGCAGGTTTTCCGCTCGTATTTTGACACATTAACAATGGTCATTGTTTTCCCGTCATAACAGAACCAATGACGCAGGCCTGCATCCCCTCCCTGTGTCATAACGGAGTTAGTGACCTGGGCCTGCGTCATAACGGAACCAATAAAGTAGGCCTGCGTCCCCAACCTGTATCATAACGGAACTAGTGACCTGGGTCTGCGTCATAACGGAACCAATAACGTAGGCCTGCGTCCCCTTCCTGTGTCATAACGGAGCTAGTGACTCTGGGCCTGCGTCATAACGGAACTAGTGACCTGGGCCCTGCGTCATAACGGAAGTAGTGACCTGGGCCTGTGTCGTCTGTCCTGGTGAGATAAGCAAGAACACAGAGATGCCCAAAAGACGACGATGTATCACAGTATCTTAACCCCTTCGTCCTGTTGTGGCGTCCAAGAGCAGGCGTAGACACACGGGATGTTGACTCCATACAAGACTGTTGCCGAGATGACCAAGAGGAAAAGAGGACCAACACCCCCCAACCCACCTTCCTTACCTCAACATACACGAAGGATTATGTCTAGTGACATCGTCTTCGTTCCCCAAGACACCACCAGGGGCGCGTCCGCTCCTCCTCCTCCTCCTCCACCATTCTGAAAAACGTCGAATGAACCCACGAACTCTCTGCTGAGATATATACATACACACACACACTGGTAATTCTGCGGGATGAGAATTCCATGAGGAGAACCTTCAACAACTAACTCCCTGTGCCTGGAAGGTTTCCAAACCTACACAACAAGTTAACCGTAACAGTAATTGCCTCTGGTATTGTCGTGGAATCCATTAAGGAGACAAGCTAAGAACAGGAGGAGTGACGCTAATATCTACCAGGACTCTGATGGGACAAGGCTTAGGCGGCAACAGCAGCAGCAGCAGCAGCGTCGCTAATCCCATAATCAACAATGTTTACCTTTCAAAAGTTTATGACAATGGCGTCCGGAATATCATTCAGGCGGGACTCAATCCTCGACAATGCAGTGACAAATGATAGTTGATTAGATCCAGACTTGTTTTCCCAGAACGATGTTTATTTGATCCTGGAAATCTCATTTGGTAGTATGTCCCTTGTCAGCGTGTTTGCACGGCAGTTTTGGAAGACTCTCTGATCTCTGACGCAGAGTAGCGTTACTGGAACACTTTCCCTCCTTGTTTCCGCAATAACGGGAATTCATCTGGTGGAATTATTAAAGATATTACGTATTCCTCAGCTGCAGGGCTCGCGACTGCTGGTGGGAGTTTAATTTCGCAAAGAGAAGATAGTCCTTCACACTGGCCTTCCCTTTCAGGGAGTATCGTTCAGTATGTCACTTCTTCAGCTCCAGGTCAGGTCTGTAGCGTAGCCTCCTGATTCATTTGTCTTTGTCCCTCTTACAACCTTGTCTGAGCAGACACTAAAATATAAATGACATACGTTAAATGGTGGGACAGAGGGGAAGTGGGTGGCATGGGTGATGAGATGAGCCTTAGAATTACCTGGGGATAAGTTGAGTTCATATTGGCATTTACGATAGATTTAGTGACATTACGAGCTGCATAATCCGATGAAGGTGGTGTACGTGTGTGGTGGTGGTGTTCGTGTGTGGAGGGTGTACGTGTGTGGTGGTGGTGTACGTGTGTGATGATGTATGTGTATGATGGTGTTCGTGTGAGGTGGTGTGCATGTGTGGTGGTGTACGTTATGATGGTGTACGTGTATGGTGGTGGACGTGTGTGGTGATGCATGTGTGTGGCAACGTACATGTATTTTTCGAGTCAGGATGGCAGCGGGTGTAAATATTGGTGATGTGCCACTAATACGGACCCAAATGTGACACCCAATTTACAGTAAAGTTCCCCTGGACTCAACAAGCACCCAGGTGACCAAACACCCGCGTAATCCCCACCACCATCCAGCGGTCAGTGCAGGTCTTGTATTCCTGCCTAGCTGCGCTAACAGGCGATGAAGTCGTGTTATGAAGTGTCAGTATAACATGGTTGGTCTGCTAGGAAGCTGTATCGCCTTTTCCAACGCTAGGAGCACAGACACGCAGCTTCCTTTGGGTCTCTAGAGTCGTCAAGACTTGTGTGTGTAGACCTGCCTGATGCCTTGTTAACTCCATCCCTTGTGTAGTCTTGGCCACACTTTAAGGCTCAGTGTTGTCTTTTGTGCTCTAGTGTATTCGTGAGCTTCTGTGAGTCGTTGGTCTTGATATTAGAAAGATCTTAGATGATATTCTTGGTCTTTCTGCCAGTCAGAAGTACCGTTTGCTACCAGCAATATGAACCAGTGGTATACAGCCCATCAGCGAGCGACGTTGGATTACGGGAATACCCACAGTATTAAGGCAACGGGAGTTTGTAGGTCATGGCTGCAGCGGTGGTTCTTTCTGGTCACTATACCAGCCAACACAGTTAACTGGTTCATGGTAGTGGAGAGTCGAGGGCGACCCGCAGCCTGGCCTTGTGGAGGGCGACCCACAGCCTGGCCTTGTGGAGGGCGACCCGCAGCCTGGCCTTGTGGAGGGCGACCCGCAGCCTAGCCTTGTGGAGGGCGACCCGCAGCCTGGCCTTGTGGAGGGCGACCCGCAGCCTGGCCTTGTGGAGGGCGACCCGCAGCCTGGCCTTGTGGAGGCCGACCCGCAGCCTGGCCTTGTGGAGGGCGACCCGCAGCCTGGCCTTGTGGAGGGCGACCCGCAGCCTGGCCTTGTGGAGGAGTTATCATCTGTAGTGATCACTGGACACCACCACCACCACCCGGGGCCCCTGACTGTGGCAGGGCTGACAATGACAGTGGCAACATTAGAAGACAACATCATTGCTGATGACCTGACCTGATGAAGTACTTCACACACACACACACACACCCACACACACACACACACACACACACACACACACACACACACACACGTCTAATAATCACCCGACATCCTAATAGTTTCTATATAGTCGTACCAAGAAAGAATGGGTGTTGATATCTCGCCCTCATGTTTCCAGACACAACTATAATACTTTTAGGTAAATCCCCAGCAGGAGGGAGAGGCTACGAGCAGGGAATGAACTTTTGTCCCGTTGATAACCCCAGACGAGAGAAGTTGACCGTAATCTGGATGCAGGTACCGCCTCCCTGCATTAATGTTGGGAACCAAGTTTTCTTCACCTCATGAAAATTACTGAGAGCAGAGGTGGAGGTGTGTAGGTCCTGCCGCGCGGTTAGTTCCAGCCATCACGTACGTAGGAGGTAGCCATCTCGAGGCTCTTACGTTGTATGATCTCCCTCGTAAGATTATAAAGAGTAAGTTCTTACGTACGTACAACGTTGGTATGATAAAGCTTCATACTTTCCCCCAAGGAAAAGGTGAGGCTTATATTTGGTCGTCTTGTGTAAGTCGAGGACTTTGTGGTGCCAGGGGTCCAAGCGGTCTAGACAACAGGAGTGGAGGGACTTTGATCACGCCAGTCTTGTATCTCTTGAGGACATGTATATACTGGAGGTATGGAGGCAACGTCCAAGGATCAGTAGGCTTCTTGTAGACGGAGGTCACGGTGTGGTGACTGGAAGTATTGCTTCTTAATGTCCTTAGAGATATCAGGTCTAGATATCAGGTCCTGTTAGTCGTTAATTAAACTTGCAGGGCACTAGTACTGGCTCTCTGTAGAGCCTCACCACCCGGGGTACTGGTACTGCCTCCCTGTAGAGCCTCACCGCCCAGGGTACTGGTGCTGCCTCCCTTTAGAACTTCACCACCCAGGGTACTAGCACTGCCTCCCTTAAGAGCTTCACCGTCCAGGATACTGGTGCTGGCTCTCTGTAGAGCCTCACCACCCAGGGTACTGGTGCTGCCTCCCTGTAGAGCCTCACCGCCCAGGGCATTGGTGCTGTCTCCCTGGGCTTGGATTCTTACCTCGATCTCTAGATCCATTAAACATTTCTCTTAATATGTGCAATACGGATTCATTTTTCTTTCGTGGCTGACACGTCGGAATGTTTGTAATAAAGATGAACCTACATAACGTCTCCCAGCTTACCACAGGCACCGTAGCAACAACATCCGAACATGCAACTCCTCCAGTGCAAATGTACAGCTGGATCAAACTCTTGTTGCTCTGTACTTGTCCTTGGTCCTTGCCTGATGTACAACTGGTGAGCACTTGACGTTGCTTTAACTTGGGGCAGAAGGTCATCACGCATGTCTGTATATAGTCACAAAAGCTGGGGTATGTTCACTGTGGATTGAGATACATGAATAAGTGTAAACAAGACAAGTTGTATGTAACATAAAGTCGCGGATGTGTGTCGTGCCAAGATGTCTGAATTGATAATGACACTTCTACATGCCAGGAGAGTGACGCGCAGGTTGAAGGCGTCTGTAACAAGAGACATATCAGGTACGATCTACATTACTCCCTTACACCCGGGGGTAAGGCCCTTGAACACAAGGGAACAGCCCTTGAACATGATGGTACGGCCTTGGGTATGAGGACCCGGCCTTAGACCAGGTCCAAAAGGTGTACATGGGAAGGACAGACAAAGGGAGACCTGATGGTCCATGATATCTGTGGTTTATGATCTTATTTGTGGTAGAAACATTCTAGTAGAGCAAAGGGATGAGATTAAAGGCCAGGCCTTAATACCCAGGGAGAGTACCGCCTTATTTAAGGGTAAAAATGCTGAAGGATTTAAGGACATCATCTGCCCTGGGGTTAGGCGCAGCCGCCCCGGGGTAAGACCACATGAACGCAGGCCACAGTAGTAGTGAGGTAGGCGAGCAGTCCCGCAGACTTTTAGAGACGTTCCTGGGTAAACACTGGAGCAAGGGAGAGGGAATATTGCTGAGCCTCGACTTCGTAAAAATGGTAAGGAGAGATGAAATCAATGGCACAAGGATCACCCAGCGAGATGCTGGAGCAAGATTACCAGAAATAGAATTTGAAAGTGAATGTGAAGGTAAAGTGTGGGTTGGAGGTGTGGATGAAAGGACGAAGGAGCAAAAGTCGCCTAATGAATTCATTGGAATCTAAATGACCAGTTCTGGGAACAGCGTGAAAAGCTGTGACTGTGTAATTCAATTAAGAACTGGGTCAGCCTTTCTTGCATGATGCAGTCCACAGAGGCTGTAGGAGACTCGTTCTTAGAAAATTGTAAGAAATCAACACAAGAAAAAGGATGTCTGCCGCTGGAAACAAAAGACTGTCGCTACTTATACTGAGGCACGTTGTATACATCAGCAGTTAACTGGAAGAATTAAGTCGATTTTAAGAAAATTATGATAGTCTAAAGTGAAAAAAATGAAGGGAACTTTTCTGACAACAGAAACTTGCAGTCTTGTATATTCTAGGAACTGTGTCTAGAGAAATATGAATGATAAACATCACCTTTGATTAGCTGGTATATTCTAGGAGCTGTGTCTAGAGAAATATGAATGATGAACATCACCTTTAATTAGCTGGTAGATTTATATTGTCTGTATTTGTTCATGAATATGATCATGATAACCTGGAAGTGATCAGCGTTAATCATCACTGGATCTCAGATATCAGTCACATCGACAATCCATGTGTCATGTTGGGGACTGTGAACAATCCATGTGTCATGTTATGAACTGTGAACAATCCATGTGTCATGTTGGGGACTGTGATCAGTCCGTGTGTCATGTTGGGGACTGTGAACAATCCGTGTGTCATGTTGGGGACTGTGAACAATCCATGTGTCATGTTGGGAACTGTGAACAATCCATGTGTCATGTTGAGGACTGTAAACAATCCATGTGTCATGTTGGGGACTGTGAACAATCCGTGTGTCATGTTGGGGACTGTGAACAATCCATGTGTCATGTTGGGGACTGTGAACAATCCGTGTGTCATGTTGGGGACTGTGAACAATCCGTGTGTCATGTTGAGGACTGTAAACAATCCATGTGTCATGTTGGGAACAGTCAATATCTTCTTTATTCTTATTCATATCAGAATTATCACAGGCCAGTATCACACCAGAGTTTAATGCCATGTATAGTACAGTAGGTTGCATTTATGTCTTATGAAATACGATTTTCGTCCAGTTTCTCGTCCTGAGGGTTCTCAGTCAAGAGGATGACGGGGGCAATCCTGCGACCATCCAGTCAAGGATCAACGGACCAGAGACAGTGTTGCAAACAGAGGTTTCAGGTCCCATTGTCTACTGCTGTCCGGATGGCTCAGTCCAGAGCCAGACATTGGCTCTGACCTCAGTGGGACGAGGCGTCACTTGACCACTGGGAAATGGACTGGAAACTGTCGACCCTGACACAGATCCTGAAGTGTAGATTTGATTTTGACTTTAATCTGATGCCTAGTGTAGAAACACACACACACACACACACACACACACACACACACACACACAGTCAACGTCTGTCATATGTGTGTGTGTGTGTGTGTGTGTGTGTGTGTGTGTGTGTGTGTGTGTGTGTGTGTGTGTGTGTGTGTGTGTGTAAATCGTGGATGTAAATTTCTGCTGTACCAACGATCGATCCTTTCGTCTGGAATTCCTCCACTGCGAATGATGGAGGTTTGGATGCTACTGGGGTGGGGTCGGATTACTTTAGTCTCTAGGTATTTAATGCACTTCCATATTCATTCCATGAGCCTCTCGAATGCAATATTCCAGGAAGAGAGAAAAAAAAGTATTGCAAAGTCTGCCCTTTAAAAGAAAAGAATATTTTTCTGAAAGAAGAATATAAAAAACATTTTTCTTTTTGTAGCTTCAATATTTTCGTCATTAGGTTATATTACACAAAAAAATTAATTCTTTTGTCTAGGAGTGGGAATAGTGTTACGCTCACGTTTATACATCATTTCATTATTGGTAAATGTAAAAGAATTCTGGCAATATCATTCATCGTCCATCTCTGTGACGGGATGTAATCATTATCATTCATTTGTTTCATCAGACGCTGTCATCACAATTCATCACCATGACATCATACATCATCGTCTAACATGGCAATATTATCGTAACCCATCATCCAGACATGGTGTCATCATGATGAATTGCTTCAGTTGTTATCTGTTCTCATCACAATATTTCGTCATTCGAGCCTTCTTCTATATCTAGTACCTCTTCTGCAACACAGTTATGGCAACACTGGTCCTCTAACTCCCTTTCTATATTTGCTACTTTACTGCAACACAGTTTAGTCTACTCTATTCTTTCTGTGATCACTTCGTCAGTAGCGTCCTTCGCCAGGAAGTTCAGAAGCGCGACTGGTAAGCAGAAGAGCTCCTGCCCTAGCGATCATGTTCCTCCAGGTTCTTTTGGTGAATCAAATTCTGATACGAATTCAGCTTAGACAATCTAATGCACGTGACGGGTTTACATTATAGACATAAGACAAACACTTTGTCCTAGATGTATAGACTCAGACCATATTCATGGTGTATGTGTGTGTGATTTTTCAAAACAGAAGACTATTATGTTAACTTAGATCCAATAGTGAGTTACGGAGTAGATGTGTGGTTTCCAGAACGAGAATATTATGTTGAATTAGATCCAATACTGAGGGTGTGTTAGTGCCTCTGGCTCTGAGTGTGAGGCCTGATATAGTGGCAAAGTTACGTCTCCACGAACAAATTTCCGAAACTTATACCTTCACGGCTCATCTCCTCCATGCTGGCTGCTCCCAGTGGACCCAATCAGTTAGAGTAGTGTACCACAACACATGACCCGGGCTCCCGAAGCGAGCCATTAGAGATAGCATCGCTGAGATGTCTTTTCTTTTTTTTTTTACGAAGGATAAATGAAGATCCTTGAACACAACAGAAGGAGAGTACGACTACTGGGCAAGATAGTGCGACTCAAGAACACGAAGGTGTGATCTTGAGCACGGTAGTACAGGAGGACGACACCTGAGCATGATAGTGCGATTCGTGAGCATAATAATGCGACTCATGAGCACGTAGGTGTCATCCTTGAGGAGTATATGTTCATTATGGTGGTCTGGCTTTTGACCTGACCCATAATGACCAGGTTATGGAGCAGCAGCTGCAATACTTCCAGCAAGTCTTTCCTAAGAACTTCTCCTCACCAAGCCATTGTTCTCATGTCTGTCTCTCCATCTGTCATTGGCCCTGTAGCGTGTTATGTATCATGTAGTGTGCCATGTATTATGTAGCATGTTATGTATTATGTAGTGTGTCATGTATTATGTAGTATGTTATGTATTATGTAGTTTTTTTTTTTTTTTTTTTATACTTTGTCGCTGTCTCCCGCGTTTGCGAGGTAGCGCAAGGAAACAGACGAAAGAAATGGCCCAACCCCCCCCCCCCCCCCCATACACATGTACATACACACGTCCACACACGCAAATATACATACCTACACAGCTTTCCATGGTTTACCCCAGACGCTTCACATGCCTTGATTCACTCCACTGACAGCACGTCAACCCCTGTATACCACATCGCTCCAATTCACTCTATTCCTTGCCCTCCTTTCACCCTCCTGCATGTTCAGGCCCCGATCACACAAAATCTTTTCCACTCCATCTTTCCACCTCCAATTTGGTCTCCCTCTTCTCCTCGTTCCCTCCACCTCCGACACATATATCCTCTTGGTCAATCTTTCCTCACTCATTCTCTCCATGTGCCCAAACCATTTCAAAACACCCTCTTCTGCTCTCTCAACCACGCTCTTTTTATTTCCACACATCTCTCTTACCCTTACGTTACTCACTCGATCAAACCACCTCACACCACACATTGTCCTCAAACATCTCATTTCCAGCACATCCATCCTCCTGCGCACAACTCTATCCATAGCCCACGCCTCGCAACCATACAACATTGTTGGAACCACTATTCCTTCAAACATACCCATTTTTGCTTTCCGAGATAATGTTCTCGACTTCCACACATTTTTCAAGGCTCCCAAAATTTTCGCCCCCTCCCCCACCCTATGATCCACTTCCGCTTCCATGGTTCCATCCGCTGCCAGATCCACTCCCAGATATCTAAAACACTTCACTTCCTCCAGTTTTTCTCCATTCAAACTCACCTCCCAATTGACTTGACCCTCAACCCTACTGTACCTAATAACCTTGCTCTTATTCACATTTACTCTTAACTTTCTTCTTCCACACACTTTACCAAACTCAGTCACCAGCTTCTGCAGTTTCTCACATGAATCAGCCACCAGCGCTGTATCATCAGCGAACAACAACTGACTCACTTCCCAAGCTCTCTCATCCCCAACAGACTTCATACTTGCCCCTCTTTCCAGGACTCTTGCATTTACCTCCCTAACAACCCCATCCATAAACAAATTAAACAACCATGGAGACATCACACACCCCTGCCGCAAACCTACATTCACTGAGAACCAATCACTTTCCTCTCTTCCTACACGTACACATGCCTTACATCCTCGATAAAAACTTTTCACTGCTTCTAACAACTTGCCTCCCACATCATATATTCTTAATACCTTCCACAGAGCATCTCTATCAACTCTATCATATGCCTTCTCCAGATCCATAAATGCTACATACAAATCCATTTGCTTTTCTAAGTATTTCTCACATACATTCTTCAAAGCAAACACCTGATCCACACATCCTATGTATTATGTAGTGTGTCATGTATTATGTAGTATGTTATGTATTATGTACTGTGCCATGTATTATGTAGCATGTTATGTATTATGTAGTGTGTCATGTATTATGTAGCATGTTATGTATTATGTAGTGTGTCATGTATTATGTAGCATGTTATGTATTATGTAGTGTGTCATGTATTATGTAGCATGTTATGTATTATGTAGTGTGTCATGTATTATGTAGTATGTTATGTATTATGTAGTGTGTCATGTATTATGTAGTATGTTATGTATTATGTAGTGTGTCATGTATTATGTAGTATGTTATGTATTATGTAGTGTGTCATGTATTATGTAGTATGTTATGTATTATGTAGTGTGTCATGTATTATGTAGTATGTTATGTATTATGTAGTGTGTCATGTATTATGTAGTATGTTATGTATTATGTAGTGTGTCATGTATTATGTAGCATGTTATGTATTATGTAGTGTGTCATGTATCAGTGATCTTAAGGTAAGATGGTTCAGTGTTCACGTCGCCCGGAGAAGAGGGTCGCCCCAGATGTTCATCATGTTAAGCAATGTACACTTCCGTGTTGTTAAGCCTCATCATGGTCCGAGTGTATCATAGCACCCTCTCCACACTGTGCCGACTGCTGGCTCTCGCACATCTTCCGCGTGATTCTACGTCCCTCCCTTAAGTTCAGGCAAGATCATTCCATCTGGGACGTTGATCAAATCCCTTCACTTTGCCAGCCACACCAGAGCCAACCAAGCCATCTGCATCAGAACCACAAAATCATCCACACCAGAGCCACTAAGCTAGCCACACCAGAGCCACTAAGCCAGCCACACCAGAGCCACTAAGCCAGCCACACTAAAGCCACTAAGCCAGCCACACCAGAGTCACTAAGCCAGCCACACTAAAGCCACTAAGCCAGCCACACCAGAGCCACTAAGCTAGCCACACCAGAGCCACTAAGCCAGCCACACCAGAGCCACTAAGCCAGCCACACTAAAGCCACTAAGCCAGCCACACCAGAGTCACTAAGCCAGCCACACTAAAGCCACTAAGCCAGCCACACCAGAGCCACTAAGCCAGCCACACTAAAGCCACTAAGCCAGCCACACCAGAGCCACTAAGCCAGCCACACCAGAGCCACTAAGCTAGCCACACCAGAGCCACTAAGCCAGCCACACCAGAGCCACTAAGCCAGCCACACCAGAGCCACTAAGCCAGCCACACCAGAGCCACTAAGCCAGCCACACTAAAGCCACTAAGCCAGCCACACCAGAGCCACTAAGCCAGCCACACCAGAGCCACTAAGCTAGCCACACCAGAGCCACTAAGCCAGCCACACCAGAGCCACTAAGCCAGCCACACTAAAGCCACTAAGCCAGCCACACTAAAGCCACTAAGCCAGCCACGCCACAGCCACAAATCTTTCCCTCACATTTCAACACAGTTGTCGTGGTCTGTACGACGGAATCCTCATTAGTCATGCGACACACTCTAATGACGGCAGCTCCGATCCAAAGTCGACAGTTTGTGATTGTAAACTGGGCCATTATGACGCGGGATCGGATCCTAATGGTCCATCTGCCACAAAAGGACCTGTCCAATTACATTGGGGGAATCCGGTTCACAAACTTCGACCAGATAAAGAGGATCACAAGGCACACTTAGGATCAGCGGGAACGACATTGACCGTTTTGAAGGACAGGCGAAGATCTGGCCGGCGTCAGCTCTCTCTCTCTCTCTCTCTCTCTCTCTCTCTCTCTCTCTCTCTCTCTCTCTCTCTCTCTCTCTCTCTCTCTCTCTCTCTCTCTCTCTCTCTCTCTCTCTCTCTCTCTCTCTCTCTCTCTCTCTCTCTCTCTCTCTCTCTCTCTCTCTCGTGTTCTCTTTGTCATACTAGTGCAGAGATGTAAGACTGTGATACCCATTTTACAAGACGGAATCTACGAAGGAGAGTGACAATAGTTCAGGAAAATGAAATATACATTTTCCTGCTTAAATTGACCAGCTCAAAGCAAATTTCAGTGGATGTCATTAACAAAAGGGCCACTCATAACCAATCATTCTATTCCACACATCAACCACAAACGCTTAACAACACCTGTGTGTCTGTGGGAGGATATATTAGCCAAAGAGCCCCAGTATTTCCCAGTAGCTGCAAGTACCACCCGGTACGAAGGTACTCACCAGTTTTTCTGCGTTATAGTACGACGTAGAAGTCTCAGAGAAAGGTCAGCTAAATCACCATCTGTATCGGGAGAACTAGACGAGACAGCCGTAGACATGTTATCATCTCCCAATCCATAAAGATCAATTCTCCTTCCTCCTACCTAATCCTCAGTCCACAGAGCACTTTGAATAGAATTTGCTGATAGTGGGTCACCCCATATATCGTTTGCCTTCTTTTCAACCCCTCCTTCCACTTGACCACTTGCCTCTTCCTCTTGTACACATCCCAATCACTCGCACTCCTTCCCTGTCAGTATCACACATACATCTCTCCTATCTCTTTCACTAGCAACTTAACTTCCCTTCTCTCTTGGTAATGCGAAATATTCATTTAGATCTTCTCTGTCTCCATTTGTTCTCCTGACTTTCTTATCAATCCTCAGTCACCGTGTACCAGAGATATGTGGATATGACTGTATACCAGAACTTGACCTGTTTAAAGCAGCATCGGAACCCATTTTCGATTACGTCGTGTCCAAAGACAGACGATCACCCGATCCTGAGACCTACTTCTTATGTTTCCAGTTTGTAAATCACGATTCTTTAAACCGTTGATCTCAAATCTACGTCCCCAACTACCACTTGTATATAATGCGATTCAATAAGGAGATAAATAGTAAGGTGCGAGGTCTCAGAGCTGAAGCTTCAGGCTTCTGTTCGTATGTAACAGATTCGTTGTTCCAGCTCATTAAGTGCCCAGCTTCAAAGCCTCAGATCCAAATGTCGTTTTCGAAATCTCATATGACAGGTACTAAGATTAGTGTAGCAAGTTATACGTTCTAAACTCGCATCAAGGCAGATACAAACGACAAAGATTGTTGACAATTACGAGAATCTGAAGTCAGAACCACAATTTCCTGGAAATATCATTCACTGGTAATCACAAACTTGATGAGGTTAATACCTGAAGCAGGAAAAGACTCGATGAGGCAATATCTGAGGCATAAAAAGACTTGATGAGGCAATATCTGAGGCAGAATTAATCATAGCATAGGAGCAGGGATGACAAGGTACTGACTGTCGAAAGTGGATCCAAAATGATTGAGTCTTCCCACTCAAATATGACTGAATATCATTACTAGTATAGCGATGTTTGATATCTTATGCCCAAGCTGAGAGTGACTCAAGATAATGATGATCATCTTCGACCGGCAAATGTCTTCAAGGTAATGATTTCCGCCTAGAGAGTGACTCCAGCCTTAAGATGTTCGGCTTAGCTATAACATCAAGGTAATGTTTCCCGATCTGAAAGTCACTTCAAGGTAATGATTCCCGACCTGAAAGTGACTTCAAGGTAATGATTCCCAACCTGAAAGTGACTTCAAGGTAATGATTCCCGACCTGAAAGTGACTTCAAGGTAATGATTCCCGACCTGAAAGTGACTTCAAGGTAATGATTCCCAACCTGAAAGTGACTTCAAGGTAATGATTCCTGACCTGAAAGTGACTTCAAGATAATGATTCCCGACCTGAAAGTGACTTCAAGGTAATGATTCCCGACCTGAAAGTGACTTCAAGGTAATGATTCCCGACCTGAAAGTGACTTCAAGGTAATGATTCCCGACCTGAAAGTGACTTCAAGGTAATGATTCTCAACCTGAAAGTGACTTCAAGGTAATGATTCCCGACCTGAAAGTGACTTCAAAGTAATGTTTCCCGACCTGAAAGTGACTTCAGGGTAATGTTTCCCGATCTGAAAGTCACTTCAAGGTAATGATTCCCGACCTGAAAGTGACTTCAAGGTAATGATTCCCAACCTGAAAGTGACTTCAAGGTAATGATTCCTGACCTGAAAGTAACTTCAAGGTAATGATTCCCAACCTGAAAGTCACTTCAAGGTAATGATTCCCGACCTGAAAGTGACTTCAAGGTAATGATTCCCGACCTGAAAGTAACTTCAAAGTAATGTTTCCTGACCTGAAAGTGACTTCAAGGTAATGATGACCTGAAAGTGATTCTAAGATAATGATTGTGGAGCAGGAAGTTATTGAGGTCAGCGTGGTTTGAGAGTGACAAGGTAGTAGTGCTCGTCTACCGGCGGGAAGGGAGGGGAAGGGAATGGATGTTGGTCACGACTGGCTAACCACCTAGCGGCAGGAAACCCAACCCGAAGAAATGTGCACTGACATCCTCGTAGATCCTGTGCTTAAGGGTGAGTATGCGTGTGTGTGTGTGTGTGTGTGTGTGTGTGTGTGTGTGTGTGTGCACTGCCCGGGCTGTGTAGGGTACATCCTCACCTCCAGCTGGTAAACAAATAAACTACAGCGATTCTCACAGCAAATGGTAAGAGGATCCGCTATAACCCAACCGTTGCTTTACCCCTGTCTTGGTAAACCTCCTCTGGCTTTCCGGGGGACATCTTGTACAAGGGTTCCTATTATGCGGGTGTCCTATTGTCGCGTTTGAGATATTCTAAGAATCCTGTAGAATTAAGGAGAGCAGCGGCTGAAACGTACAAAAAAAATGGTGGTACTTGGAAGACAAAACTCACGACTTGGAAGACTCAAGGTCCACAAGACGTGCAGAAGGACTTCTTATATTTTTTTCGTTGAAGTTGTTGATCTGTGACCTCGGGCGAAGCTTCGAATAGTTCAAGAGAAAAGTGACGGCACTAATTTGTTCAGCTGTTGCACAGGAAAAAAGACATTTACGGTCACGGACGCCCCACGTCTTGAGGTCCTTGCTGAAGCAAGAGTGATGGTAGAGAAGTTAAACTGTCCATCGTGAGGTCCTTGCTGAAGCAAGAGTGGTGGTAGAGAAGTTAAACTGTCCATCGTGAGGTCCTTGCTGAAGCAAGAGTGGTGGTAGAGAAGTTAAACTGTCCATCGTCAGGTTAGGTTAAGATTTGCTTTTGAGATGGATGATACATATTTGTATTCCATCAGATGAATTTACTCGATCATTAACCCATAAATGTATTTTTTAAGGATACATAAAGAACCCATAATATCTAATGCGAGGGTATGATTCAAGGCCCAAAATATTAAAGTAGAAAGAGGCCAAACTAAAAAAGATCTCTTTTTTTATCTCGTGATTTATATGTTAGCGCGAGTTTTAATGACGCGACAACCAGCGTGTAATAAGTGCACATTTACCGGCATTTGGTGTTATAATCCCTATAATTCTGGTATGATCAAAGAGTCGACCTGATCCACACGAATAAATTGCATATTTGAAAAACTCAATAAAGTATTAACCTTCACCTTACAGAGTAAAACTCAAGGATTACATATTTCATATCTAATTAATTTAACATGCATTGATGAAGATAAGTTTCCCTGTAATGGAAGTGATAATATTTTTTTCTGCATTCTTCACCAGTATAGAAATTAATTATAGGATAAGACAGAAAGATTCAGAGCATAACTAGACGAAGGCTGTGAGCCAATGCGGCATTCTTAGTCTGTTCCTTGCGCTACCTTGCTAACGTGGGACACGGAGATTGAATATGAAAAAATTACATATATATATATATATATATATATATAGAGAGAGAGAGAGAGAGAGAGAGAGAGAGAGAGAGAGATATGTTGGAAAGGATCACAATTTTGCGCGTGATCAAGATATTTTCCCCGTGGACTCATAGGAATATATATGTGTGTGTGTGTGTGTGTGTGTGCGTCACGCTGGAAGAGGTGGTTTTCCTCAGACCTTCTCCCACTTCTGTTATTTCCTATGGTGTTTCTTGAAGAGGTTCAGTGCGTTCAAGAAATGTATATTTTCTTTATCCGGTGAAGGTCCGTATCCCCCTGGAATCGCCTTGTCTGTCTGAAATCCTGGATTATTCATGGAACGAGTCATTACTGAGGGCCAGGCACAATCAATAACTCATTACTCAACTTGATGGCGGATTTATCGGGTCACTCACTCACTCATTACATTTAATAGACAATTCAGTCGTAGTTTTCCTCCTTAGGAGTATTCTAACAACCCACCCTGGCGCCTCTGTTACTATAATTCGTTACACTCTCAGTGCATGTGTTAGCCACATCCAGCTGCTGTCAGCCCCTCACTCATGCAACACTCACTCAATCAATATAACATGTGTTACCTTCCTAGTCTTTCTATAAAAAAAACACACACCTGACGCTGACGTTAATGAACCAGCCATTAGCGCCGTAGCTGAAGAGTCACCCCATAAAATGTCCCAGATAATCCATCATCGTTTTCTGTTGCACTGATTTTTAAATGCTTGTTGACGTTCAACACGAAGATTGACTGAAGTGTCTCCCTCACTCGATGCACCGCAGTAAAGTGTGCTCAGCGAATTAGGGTCATAAATATCTTGCTATCCGCTCTTTCCCCAACAATTTTCCCTCCCCTCCCGGAGTGACGTGCCCCCCAGTGCCTGGGTTAAGCCATGATCATTCCCCAGCACAGCCTCCATAAACTACCATCCTTTTTTTTTTGGTTTTTTTTTTTTTTTTTTTTTGGGGGGGGTTTTTTTTTGTTTGGGGGGGGGGTTTTTTTTTTTTTTTTTTTGGGGGTTTTTTTTTTTTTTTTTTTTTGGGGTTTTTGGGGGGGGGCCCCCCCCCCGCCCTTCCCCACCCCTTTTTTAAATTTTTTTTTTTTAAAAAAAAGGGGCCCCCCCCCCTTTTTTTCCCCAAAAATTTTTTTGTTTCCGGGAAAAAAAAAAACCCCCCCCAAAAAACCCCCAAAAATTTCCCCCTTTCCCCCTTTTCCCTTCCCCCAAAAAAAAAAACCCCCCCCAAATTTTTTTTTAAAACCCCCCCCCCCCCCAAATTTTTTTCCCCCCCTTTTAAAAAACCCCTTTTTTTCCCCCCCTTTTTAAAAAATTTAAAAAAAAAATTTTTTTTTTTTAAAAAAAAAAAAAAATTTTTTTCCCCCCGCCATTAGGGGGGTTTAAAAAAAAAAATTTTTCCCCCCCCTTTTTTTTTCCCCTTTTTTTTTTGGAAAAAAAAAAAAAAAAAAAAAAATTTTTTTAAAATAAAAAAAAAAATTTTAAAAATTAAAAAAAATTTTTGGGCCCCCAAAAAAAAAAAACCCCCCCCCCGGGGGCCCCAAAAGGGGGGGGGGCCCCCCCCCCTTTTTTTTTCCCCCCCCCCCTTTTTTGGGGGGGGGCCCCCTTTTTGGGGGGAAAAAAAAAATTTTTAAAATTCCCTTTTTTTTTTAAAAAAAGGTTAAAAAAATTTTTCCGGGTTTTTTTTTTTCAAAAAAAAAGGGGGGGAATTTTTTTTTAAAAAAGGGTTTGGTTTTAAAAATTTTTTTTTTAAAAAACCCCCTTTTTGGGTTTGTTTCCTTTTTTAAACCCCCGGGTTAATTTTTTTAAGGGGGGGAAATTTTTTTAAAAGGGTTTTTTGGGAAAATTTTTTTTGGAAAAAGGTTTTTGGGCCCCTTTTGGGATTTTTTTTTTTTGGGGGCCCCCCCCTTTTTAAAAATTTCCCCCCCCCCCCCCGGTCCACCCCAACCCCCCCCAAAGGGACCCCCCCCCCCCAAAACCCCCCCCCCCCCAAAAAAAAAACCCCCCCCCCCCGGGGTTTTTTTAACCCGGGCCCCCCCCCAAAAACCCCACAAAACCACATTTTTTCCCCCCCCCCCCCCCACACCCCCCCCCCCGGGGGGGTTTCCCCCCCCCCCCCCTTTTCCACCCCCCCCCAAAAAAACCCCGGGGCCCTTTCCCCAAAAAAGGGGCCGGGGGGGGGGGAAAAAAAAAACCCCAAAATTTAGGTGGGGGGGGGCCCCCAAAAAAATTTTTTAAAAAAAAAGGGGGGGGAAAAAAAGGGGGAAAAATTTAAAAAAAAAACCAAAAAAAATTTAACCTAGCTTGACGAGACTGAGATAATAAGGAAAACATTTGGAATGATAAAATCGTAGGAAGTAAAATTAATCCAGAATAAGAATGTTGGATTGTATCGCTGTATTGAAATGCTTCAGTGAAGATTATGCTGAAAAAAATATTAACAAAAAAAGTAGTACAGAAAAGATTGTAAGCGGGATATAAGCAGGAAAATAATATTCGACCATTTCTCGCTGGGGGAGAAAATCTCTGTTCTGAAATCTTTTCCTCTCGAATAAAATATTTTCATTTCGAAGGCAATAAAGATCACACTGAAGGACTGAAGATTTATACACTTTTCAATCGTTTGTAAGCTCCATACGGTGTTTACTGAGGTCATACATACATCCTAAGAGAGCGACGGACGAAGCTATTATGGCAAGTGGTGAGGTAAGACACTCGGCGTCTATGTACGTGCTGTGAGCAACACAACCTTATGGTGTTGACGAGTGTTGAGTGTGTGTTTCAGGAGGTAGAGGGCTTGGTATTAAAAGGAGAGGTGAGTGACACACAGCACACACACACACAACACACACACACACACAACACACACACACACACACACGCACAAAGAAGTCCATCCTGTCCCAGCTACAGATTGTAGCACAGCCTTAGAGTGCATGTAATAATGATGATAGTAATGATAATGATATTAATTGAAGTAGTAATGATAATTAGTCAGAGACTAGCATTCGTCGGCCACTCCGTCCCGATCCTGTGCCCCTGACCCACGGCTTGCCACGGCTTGAGTGGGTGTGACAGCTAACTCTGATTTTCCCCCGTTTTCTACCAGCGAATGGGCCAATTGATGCTACGCTCGGTGGGGTGTTAGGGCGTATATAGTTTGATGTGTGGGTGCTGGGTTATCTCTGAAGGTTTTTCCCTGGACTCTGGCTGGTTCCTCTCGTCGTTTCTCCCAGACGTGGATCTTGCCTGTGTGTGTGTGCTTCGTTTCCTATCATGTTCGCGAGCGTTTCGCGAGCGCCAAGCTTTATCAGCGAGACCACGCAGAGCGCAGCACAATACAACAACATAAGCAAGGAACACACCGCTAGAAACGTAGCGAAACAGCGCTGAACGCCAAAAGTCAGCGCTAAAGAGATTAAGGAACTTACCTGCGAGATGAGAAATAGTGGACGTAAAAATGAAACGGATAGTGAGGCACATCCACCCACAGCGGATGTAAGACAGTCCTAGTGCTCATATCCAGGACCGCTGGTGGGAACTCCCATTTCGTTGAAGGGGAGCTGGGTATATAGCTGTTCCAGTTGCTTGTTCTCATTTCTCTGCATTTTTCTTACGGTTTCGGAGGATATTACTGTCGTATGGTCTTGTTCTTTGGCAAGACTGGATATCTTCTGTGGTCTAGTTCTCCCCAAAAGAGAGGCTTATGACATACTCAAGTGCATATAATATACTGCCACTAATATGGTCCAATTCTCTCATAAAAGAGAGGCTTATGACATACTCAACCGCATACATACTGCCACTAAAGAGTGGCTTTTCCATCCGTCAATGCAGCCAGTGTGTTAGGTTAGTCACCAGGAACTCTGTGACTGTGTGGGTTAGAGGGGGCAGCAGTAGGGCAGGATGGGATTAAGGTCAATACGACAGGAAGAAAAGCCAGGCGTCTTCCTTTCATATCGGGAGCTGTTGTACATGACAATCTCACCTCTCTCTCTCTCTCTCTCTCTCTCTCTCTCTCTCTCTCTCTCTCTCTCTCTCTCTCCCGGTCTCAAGGCGCTTCACTAAGCACTGAACCAGGAAAGGTGATGATTTAACTTTCAGTGTATTTCTGTTACCTTTGTATGCTAATCTCTCATTTCGTGAAGGACAAAAAAATATACTTTTTCGCAGATGAGGATGAACACAGGAGGGAGTACCACAGTTAAACAGTTAAAAGTCTTTAAGGAGACGTAATTAGCAGAGTTAAAACACCCATTTCAAACTACGTGACTACTTTTAAGTCCAAGACGTCAGCTGCTTGCGAATTGACTTGGGAGAACTTGAATGTGCCTCAGGGTGGGTGTCCTGTGAGTTCGGTCGTTTCATAAAAGAAAAAGGATAAAGAGCAAAGTTTTAAACTTGGTGTTAAGTTACTTGTGTTCCTCTCAGTTCCCAGACAGTCTCTGCAAGCTAGATAGATATCTTCCAGCCTTACGCTTGTCTTCAAGGAGCAGAATCTTGCGAAATATGTACAAGGGAATTTTTACATAGTGTATGTTGGAACGGTGTTATGAGTCGGGCTACACACTAAACCTGTTGCTCACATACACGGGGCTGTTGAGGAGGGAGAGATGTATTCAACCTGTGTAACCAGAGGCTGTGCACGTTTGAGTAAATCTAAGATGATGTTACAACACTTAGATGTACGAATTCAGGAATGTCCTTTGACTATAGTGTAATATTCATAAATCTACCTAAGAAACACGAAGTTATCTTTAAGATGTGACGAACGAAACTGACTGTTTTGCTTGTGACATAGATGTAAGAGACGCATTACTGATGAAACAAGCTTGTACGATACGAACCACATTAGGAGAAAATGCCAACAGAAAGAGATTATTAACTCATGAAGGGCAAAACATGACTGAACCAAGTCAGGGTGACTGAGCGTCAACATATTTATTCCTTCCAAAACCATAGAAGACTTCTCGACTTTCTCCTGATTGCTACAAGTTAAATGCCATGACTAGAATAGATTCCTATCTGCGATGGGTGACGTTACTGATCGTCTAGGTAACTTGCCGATACGTAAAGAAGATTGACATTATTATCAAATGTATTTGCTGGAGAGCACGACAGAGGTCTCTGCCTCGGTTACCCTCAATGGTGTTGAGCATCCTTCATGCCTGTAAGACTTACAGTTACTCCCGCCACATTTCAACGTCTGGGAGGAGTGGTGGAAGCATGTCTTCATGTTGTCACACTTCACAGTCAAAGCTTTGGGAGGAGCATGGTGAACAGCCTCAACGACCCTGTGATTGCTTCCAACAAGCTAATTCAACAGACTCGCTAAACCGCACCACTTAATTCAAGATTGACGTCATTAAGAATTCTTATGACCCCCCTCAAAAAGAAAATAAGAAAAATATTATGAAATTTCTTAGGATGGTCTGTTTCCTCAGTCGCTTATGCAAGACTTTCTCCTCTCTTCTCTCCCTCACCAAACTTTGGAAGAAAACGTGCTTCTCTGCACATAACGGGACTCCCTGTTAATGCACCAGTTCAGTAAGCGTCTAATTACGAGCCCCCGTTTGTTCTGAAGGCATAACGTTGGTGACCTGGGAGCTCGGCGCAGTCCCTACGCTGGCGGGTTATAGATATAACCTTTCATCCTGCTTATGGCTACAGTGATAGATTTTACCCATTAACTGCTGATGTGCCGTATTCGGCACGGAGCCTCTATGTGGCAATGAGAGAGAGTGTGTTCCATATGCCATCCAGGGTATATAAGATATCTGGGCGCAGTAAAATGCCGGAATACTGACGAAAAAATAGATGATAGCATCAGTGTTTCTACATTGTTTGCTAATATTTTGTTTTTCAACTCGGCTGCTGCAGTAACCATGAAAACAACGTTATAGGGGATCGTCTGTGTAGATGATGAAATTTTTTACATTTTCTATAGGATGGAGGCTTCGATATCGGGCAAAAGTACACATCAAGGCCGGGCATTAATTGAAATCATAAAAAGGTTAACGAAAGGTAAAAAAGTAAGACAAGAAAAAGTATTTACGAATTTTGGAGGAAGTGGAAAAAAAAAACCTGTTTTAAAAAATGCCAGGTCGTAGTTACTGGTGAAGACATAAGAGGGTAGAGGGTTACAAAGCTTCATGGTGTAGGGAATGAAACAGTTATCAAAACGGCCCACCCTTGTGAAATTCCAGTCTTATTTTGTAGCACAAAATTACTCTTTGTTCTTTGTATTCTATAACGGAATTTTTGGTTCCTTAAGTGTCCTTATATGATCGAAAACTGTGTTAGAGGGAAATGGGGAGGACTCTTTTACCCCTCATGTCTGTGTGCCTAATTTATCTTAGTTACCTATGTGACATCGTCGTTTTCTAATATGGCTGAGTACAAAGTTGGTCTCGTAGGATTCTGTCTGTCCTCATCTTCATCGGTGGCTGGCGTCTTCGTCCTGAGCAGGGGACATGGGGCTAACAACCTCTCCTCCTCCACTAAGTCCAACACTTGAGAGATGGTGCCCGGAGATGATCTTATAGGGACACATTCTCTCTTTTATTTCAGATTTAAGAACTTAATGAAATAGATTCTAAAATAGGACATGATCGAGCCCATAAACAAAACAATGTAGTGTAATACGAATACGATGTACTATGAACGAAGTGTATCATGTAATGTTGACGAACTGAGATCGAGGGTCTGCATTTTAAATCAGCGATAAGGTTAAGTGGGATTTGAAAAAATTATTTGAAAAATAAGGAAAAGAAAATGAGCTGAAGCTTGGGCCTCTCAACGGAATACAGGATAGTTTGTTCCCTCCTCCCTCTTCATCCCCTCACCTCACCAGGCCTGGCCTAACCTCACACTCACCAGTGAGAGTAACCACGACCAGAAGTGGCAGCAAAAGACAGTTGATGCGACAACAAGCGTACAGCACGTGTACAGAGCGTGTAGGTGGAGAGCTGCCACTGCAGGATGCCCAAGTCTGCCTTCAACCAGTTGATTTGCTGGTCTGTGTTGACATTGGCGCGGATGCGGCCCAGGACCGGCACCAGGGACCAAACCGAGTCTGGATCGTAGTAATCCGCCGGTCGTCGATCCAGTGGTCCAGAGACCAGTCCATCTACCAGAGGCAATCCGGTGGAGCAGAGTCCGGACATAGTGCGCACGGATCACCTGCCTCTCCAGCTGGGAGCGTTGGCACTCGAGATGGGTCTGAAGGAGCACCAGCGATCCCCACATTGCCAGTAGGCCAAATATCAGCGTAACTATTGCTCGAGCCACTGATCTCAGTGTCTTTGGAGGCTGAGTCTTTTGTCTAAGAGATTCCTGTGGCGTGGATGGAGGCTTATGCTGTAGTCTGGGAGATTCCTGTGGTGTGGATGGAGGCTAAGCAAATTTCGAGACGATTCCTGGGGTCTGAGTGAAGACTGATTTTCTCAAGGTTCCTGTGGCTTTTACAGAGAATGAATTTGAGATCCCTGCGGCATCTACAGAAACTGGATCTGCCTCGACCCCTGGGCTCAGCGTCAGGGATGGCGTTGTGATCTGGAAGATTCCTGTGGTCTGAGTAGAAGGTGAATCCCTTACTTGAAGCCCGACGCGACCTGCCTTAAGGAGGCGTTCTTCTAGTACCGGCTTCCCTATCGCTCTGATTGTAGGTTTCTTGTCACCGTCCTGGGATTGTTCTTGGTTCACACAGGCGAAGACGTAAGTAGGTGCAGCTCTCGTCCAGAAGATAAGCATCAAGTATGCGGAGAGGAAAGCAGCTGTAATACTCTTTCCCCTGCAGGCTCTGGAGGAGAGTTCTCTGCAGGCGACCAATTTCTGGCTGGATCGAATAAGACAAAAGAGCCTCCGTTCTTCACCTGGATTTTCAGTATCAGTTGAAGCTCGGGTTTCCCAAGTTCCCTCAGCTGAAGAAGGAACCTTTCGAGATCTTTACCGTATTTTACCACCTGAACTGGTATGTTTAGCTGCCTAACCTCTTCAAAATATATATGGTAGGCACTGACATTCACCTGGTTGAATTTCTACGCTATTAGCATTCCAAACTCACAGAAGAGATTGCAAGCGAGGAGTGTCTTTCCCGATTTCGGAGGACCACAAAGCACTACACACACGTTATTCTTATGTATGACCGACAGCGAGGATCTCATGGGTTCGATAACCTTCCATATGCTGCCTCTAGCCCTGAAGACCCGTTGAAACTCGAATGTCGTCTGATCATTTGAAGATTTCTTTCCCTTCGCATCTTTGATACCGACGCGCATTCCGTCATGGAGAGGCACCACACAACCACCTCCCTTACTTTCCCTGATGAAACAGTACCTCTGGAGGTGGTCGAGTACTGACGACGGTAGACGGGATCTGGACTACCTCTGGGGTGTGCTGGAGGTCGCAGTGACATTTTCCGGTGGTTCCACGATGGTGGGTGTGTCTGACCCGCTGTCCTATACACGATGAGTTTTCTCCATTAGTTCCTCAAGGAAACCATATGCACGTGAGTTGGTGGATTCTGCAGCGTCCTTTGTAAAGGTCTCCCTAACACCGTCCTTCGAAGCGATGTTCTGCTGTGCTTCCGTGCAATCTGGAGGTGCTTGTTCCAGCTGTTCATGGCATTCGTCTGAACTCATTTTCCTGTACTTCTTCTTAACCTTCTAGGAGGCGATGCCATCCTAGGTCAGCTGGGTAACGAAGGACGTGGTAGAGCTCACTGTTGGAGAATGTGCGATAGAATCGAGAAGAGCTAAACCTTGTGATCTATTTTCCGACTCGTTCAACAGGTCTGTCTTAACTCTAGAGTTTAAAGTCACAAGTTTGAACCGAGAGTGGGAGGCCTTAGAGGTCACCTGATCCGAGTCGAACTCATCACTCGTCTTCAGACTCTGAGTAGACCTCGGTGGGGTCAGTGTGATCCTCGACTGCCATAATTTCGTCCTCGTGATGCACTTTATCAACCATTTATGACAAAGAACTTTCACAACTCCCTCACAAGAACATAATGATACAACAGGCCACAAGAACGAGAACAACGTAGATGGTGATATTAGTAAAGTTTGTAGGGTAAAGGAGGCTGTGTTGAAAGTAATGCTTTTGTGGTGAAAGTACAATGAATAATATGGGAAGGAAAGAGTTGAGGGTAGAGACAGGATAGTAAACTAGGAGGCACCTCCTCAACCACCTCTCCCTCTTGCTCAACAGCCAGAATGAAATAGCCGAAGGACGCCATGCAGTAAGGAAAGTGTACTGCCATAGAAATTTTATAGGCTATTGATTCTGTTGTCTGGGTACCACAGGAATCTCCCAGAAAACAACATCATCTTCCTATCATACCACAAGATTCACTCCCCAGACCAACGCTAGCTTGCACCCGGATCATTAAATCCATCCGCGAGGTGAAAGTTTGCATGTGTGTTCTTGGTGGTTAAAGTCTTCCAATGGACTGGTTCATGACGTAGTTCATGGGAGAAGAGGTGTTAAGAACAATGGATAAAATAATACCTGTAGAAATGTGCATCGCATAAGGCAAAAGTTTATCAGAAATACACGTGAAAATTAGCTAATAAACCTTCTGTATTTCATGTACGCAAAGATATACTTAATTCTAGTTCAGATCTTTGAAAATTACATAAATCATATAAGCCTATCTACGAAAAAAGTTAAAAGAATCAACATATTTCTCTTAACTTTTAAACATAGGATCGCACACTTTCCCATCTCCAATAAACGCATGCAAAAACACTGTCCTGGTGTTTCTCAATATATATCTTTGGTTACTTTGTGTTCATTCTCATACCTTATTGTCACAGATAACCTGTCTTCAGCGCAAATACTCCCTTGGATATTGGTTGAGCAGTACATGATAAGCGATCGAATATTTCCTGGAATATAATCAAATGTTGAGGGATATATGCTGTTGTATTCGTCATATTTCTTCGGGTCTTCTCGTTGCTCTTTGGAGAGGAGGAGAAATTCTCGTACTCAAACTCTCCTAAACATGAGATGTTTTTTCTTTTAGTTTCGTTGAGGATACCATATAACAGTGCAAATATAAAATACAAAGAAATTAAGGAAGCAGTAGACCACCTGTACCCTTTCGAGAAACTCTGTGATAGAAGAGAGAGATATGAGAGTCATAGATCAGTGTAGTAAGAGGAGAAAGACGTGCATATTGAAAACAGAAGGATTCTATAAACCCTCTCGGAGAGCTGTGGTGCAAATACCGTCAGTCGTGGATCTGAAACGGTTTATCGTGGATCTGAAGCAGTTTATCAGATCTCAAACGTCCTAGAAAGTTTTATTTTCGAGAAGTGTTAGCGACCGGTCTTGTGGACAGTAGGTCTATCCCTGAGTTATATATGGCGGGTAATGAGCTGCCATATGGAACATCGCCAGCCTTAGAAAGCACATGATGTGTCAATATGCGGATCATCCAGCGCCCGCAGGTTGCTCTATGACTAAGGCCCACGTCCCACGCAAGGAGTGGGAAGAGCTGGATAAAGAAGGCTAAAGGGATCTGAAGCCTAAACACCACCCAGGAGGATACAGACGTTCATTGGATAGAATCAACTACATCGATGTGGTATATAAAGGGTTGCCTACCAACTCTGAGAGTTAGATTCATTACTTCACAGGACATGATTCTTCAGTAAAGATGTCTGTCGTTAAGTCTATATTTTTAAGAGGTCTACGGATATGTGATCTCATAGGCTTGATAGATGAACGAAGTCATATAAGGCGTATTTTTCGGCAGTTATATTATCCCAGTTGGTTTATGAACGAAGCTGACTGGAAAGCTAGGAGGACATTAGATGTTTTTTGTAACAAAAATGTGACAAATAAGGAAGTCTCAATGTTTACTGTTGCCCAATTCTCCCAACTTAGCTAATTTAAGACACGCTCTAGAAAACGGTGTTAGCAATGTTGTTTTCCAGTACAATGACACAATCAGTAAGACCTTAATAAACAGTTGGCCAAACCATGCAACAATTCGGAGTGTTTAGCGTCGTCATATGCAAGGTATGTAAAGATATCTATATAGGCCAGACAGGAAAAACTGTGACGGAGAGGTGTTATTGGCAACGTCATGTAGTACGGAGGGATGATCACAAAAATGCGACCATTAAACATTGTCATGAAAATGATCACCTCATAGATCTTGAAAATCCCGTTATTCTATACCCTTCTGCTGATTATGCCACACGCAACGTCATTGAATCTGACTTAATTGCTAATACTAAAAACTTTGATTCGTCCCTACGCAATTTTCAAGTCCATCCTAACATTAACTACATCATTATAAGAGAATTGACAAAACACGAAAACATAGAAAGTTGTTCAAGACGCACCCAGCTACCAGGTCAACAACCCTCGCCACGTGACCCCCCCTTAATCACTCTCCTTTACAACGGTTACGACCTAACAAAGCACACAGTGCTTGGTCTATAAAGATTGATGTTGGACGGCCGGATTCAACTGTGATGTTGGGATTTAGATAACTTTGTGAAGTCCTGGCACCTGATGAGATGGATTGTTCCCACATCTGCCTACATGTTACCTCACTCAGAATCCTGCTACTTTCGCTCCCGTAATGAAGGACGTAATAGAGATGTGACTGAGTCTAATTTCTCGGGAAGATAAACCCTAGAGACTAGCAATTGAAGTTGTTTGGAGATTTAGTGCAGTAATGGCGTTGGTGAGTGCTGGTGCATCTACAGAGTCTGGGAAATATTAAGATTAATCTCGGTGGCAAGAGCTAAGCTCTCGATTGCATACCTAGAACCAGGGAAGGCCAGGTGAACTCATCCCTCTTGCGTGCCACTGGGCCATCAACCCTCTGAAACATATTCCATTTGGACACTGGAAAGAAAGAAAAAATTCGTCACTTTCTTCCTGCATCAGTGGCCCACGTAATGACGGGGCTAACTGAATTTCTTATTGACCTAAATGAACTCTTCCTCACGTCAGTTATCGTATCTGATCATAATGATTAGGTCATCAGAGGTGAGCTATTTATACGTCTCCTGGCAACAAGGAGTTAAAAAGCTAGTTAGTATATGCCATTTTCTTGCAGTAGTTAAACCATTGGTACTGGAAGGTCTCCCGAGAAGGTTAAAACGATAATGATAACCATGATCTCGCAAAGGAGGTTAATCAGTTGAAACGTTATATTGATTTACTGAGGCTTTACAACCGTGTCTTAAAGAAAGGTTTCACTGACACATCTCACTCTAAATTAAACCCTTGAAACAACGAGGAACCTTCAGGAAAGGTAGTGAGCCAGCAAGACCAGGCTTCTGAGGAACTTAGGAAGGATTTGAACTGAATCCCTGGAGGAAGCCTTCCAGAAGGATGTACCAGAATGAGATGTATAGAGAGCATTAAGAACAAACTCATACAAAGATGGAGGATACTGGAAGAAGTTAAGAAAAACAGAGAGTACGAGGACAGGGTCGTTGTTGTTATCATTATCATCATCATCATCATCATTATCAGTATCATCATCATTATTATCATTATCATCATCATTGTCAGTATCATTATAGTCATTCTATCATCATCACTATTACTACTGCTATTATTGATATCATTAGCATCTTCGGCCAGCCTTAAACACACACACACACACACACACACACACACACACACACGTGTGTGTGTGTGTGTGTGTGTGTGTGTGTGTGTGTGTGTTGTCCAGTTCGCTCTCATTTGATCCTGATGTATGATGTGGTCGCATGACCCCGGAGGGTATGAAAGGGCCCGTCAGTCGCATGTTTCATCAGTCATTCAAGACATGGCTTTCACGCAAGGACGAGTGCACTTGCAGCTGCGCACAGCCTTGGGAATCTCAGGCATCCAATACATGCTCGAGGATTCTCACTGTAAAATCAATCATCAAGTATACCTGCAGCAGGAAAATGGGGAGATTCTCATGTTCAATTCCCCAGAGACACACATAAAAGAGGGTCTGATTCCTCCTCAGAATGAACAGTGAGACATATGAAGGTCACGCTATCTCTCTCTCTCGTCCGTGCGTCGGATAAATACCTTTATTACGACTCCCTGGAACGCAGGATGGACAGACTTAGTGCGCTTGTATTTGAAGAGGTTTGTCGTCGAATAGAGAGATGTCCTGCAAGTGGGAGTTAGGCTTCAGAGTCGTCTGTAGACGGGAACTATGCCTGTCACCCTCTGGCCTCCGTGAATTTGTCAAGACTTGGGATTTCGTCTGAAAACCCCGCGACGAAGTTGTCAACTGTTCTTGGGCGAATCCGGAGTATCTACGTCGTGAAATGTGTGGAGGAGATGAGGGAGCTTCCACAGGAGTTCCTACGGTGCGCCGAGGATGGCAGAGTGTCTTTTAAGTCTCGAGGCTCAGGATAGGTCTATGGGAGCCCATTATTACGTCGAAAACTATACCTGCATCATACATCTGTACACTATATCATCACTGCGCCTTCCTCTGTCCATAGCCCTTCCTCCCCTCCTCCTAAGCATTCTTGAAGGAACAGAACTGTTTAAGGTACATGATCCCCACACCACTAGATGGTGCCACCTCATCACAAACACTTATCAAACGCTGGTGTTTAACCTGCTACTTCCCGCCAGGCAATCTTCTCTACATCCTCGACAATAAGTGTCCTCTGACCTGACACTTACGGAAGAGGTCAAACTCAATTATTCATCACACATTCATCTCAATACTCCCCGGGGTCGTCTTCCCTGCTCTCTCGACACTAATGGTCTCGTTAGGCCAGAAGTGTTTAGCGCGTCGTAAAATATATGTTTGTCGAGAGTGTGGTGAAGGGGCGTTGGTCGAGGGTGTAGTGAAGATGCCTTTGATGGTTTCTTCCTCCGTAGTGAAGATAATGATAAGTAAATGCTGGCTTTTGTCTTCATATTTTAATACATTTGGATCATTGACATCATTGAGTGAAAGATCAGACAACCCTAGAATGTATATGTTGAACTGTGGTTCCTTAAAATCTCAATCAGCAAAGCGAAAAGAAAAAAATGCATGCGAACCCAAGGTATAAGGATGAACGATCACTAGAAATACAATTTTCTCTTTGGCCATTGTCTGGTCACGTTTGAGACAGTATCTACGAAAGTTTGGCGCAAAGACAACCTTGTTACGTCACACTGTGGTGGTTGAGGGGAGAATTATGGTACACATTTTGGAAAACCATCTTCATGAGTTCTCTCACTGAAACATCTGTCTGTAAGCTGACTTCCTCCTTACAGAAACCACAGTGAAAGAAATTCTCGTGTCACAAACGGTGATTCTAACACGATCGCTGACCAGATATACGCAGGTGCTTAAGACAACAACGTCATCCATCAGAACATTACATGTGAATTATGATATAGGATTCATATGAGTCCAGCACACACAGTAGATGGCTGCGCTCTATACAGGACGTAATGAGGAGCAACGTCTGACTTCATTTATCATAAAAACCCTCAATATTAGAAGCTCAATCATGAAAGACTTTGTAACTCAGGACAATTAGCCCTCTAAAAGAGACTGACATAATTCATGAATCTAAATACCCAGCATGAAGGACATGCAGACCTTGAGAATCACTTGACCGACATTGGAATCAAGCGCCTCACTCAGCAGCCTCCTCACCACCCACTTTATGCAAGTGATGATGACAATCTCCCTAACGTTGGTTGGTAATGACGGTGAATTGTGTCAAAAGAAGAAAAGGGAGTTGTCGTCTGAGATACAGTGAGGAATATCAGCGCCATTCTGGACAGAGAAACGAGTCTATGTAGGACAAAACGAGTCTATGTAAGGCTCTGTCGCCCGTTTAATCGTACAAAGAAGGTGTAAAGACAGTGATCATTATATAATACGGTTCATCCCCTTGACAAGGATGCCCATAAGAAAATGTGTATAAGAGAGGAAAAATACTTAATCCACCTTTGCTCTTGTGTCTAAAAAAAAATGTCAGGTTTAAATGAAAGGGACACAAAAATACCAAAATGAATTCTTTTAATTCCTTTTGGTCACCTCCAGAGGAAGAAAGACAGGAACGTTTATAAAATTGTCTCATTGTCACTGGCTTATTTACCGTAACCAAGAAATATGGCGTTTCCCTTTCCTCACCAGAATGACAAGGAACAAAAGCAGCTGTGAAGCGGTTCATTTCTTCACTTAAGGGAAGATAAATCAATTAGGATTTTTCTCCCAATTCTTTGAGAATTCGAGAGGACACAGTGTCCCACAGAGGGTCTCGTTTTCATTTCAGATGAAGTAGGAATTGTTTTATGGGTATTTCAATTTGTCCCAGCTGCTCGTACCGTCTCAGCCAACATAAAAGAATTCTTACAACTGTGCTTCTAGCAGTGGAGTTATTGTCCAACAGTCATCTTGGTGGTGCCATGATACCAGACGTCTGGATACCTGAGGAACATTGAGGTAGATGGAGTTGGAGGCGTTACAAAGAGAAGCATTTAAAGTGGCTTAATAGACAAGACACGCTTGACCATTCAAGGAAAAAAAACGGGAAATAAAAGACAACTAAGTGAAATAAGATAGTTTGTATTGTAGGAATATTTCACCCAATATTTGAGGACTCTTTCATAAGAAATTTACGGTATTTGGAGTAGGTTTCGATGAATATTGGAGACTGTAATTCTCATTTCATTAAGTCGTACAACCCTAAGCTTATGCAAAGGCTTATTGTGTCTCTAATACAGGAAAAGAAAGGAGACAAATTACATAGAAATTTACATCACTTTAACTTGAGCAATGTTGGCTTAAGAAGACAAAGCTGTAAGATTATTCCTATATCGAAGATAGTTCACTGCCTCTATCATCTTGTACTACTTCAACCATGACCCTTGAGCACGATGGTCCGACCCTTGAGCACTACGGGGCGACGCTTGAGCACAACGGTGCGAGCCATGAGTACTACGGTCTGACCCGGGGCATCATCTACAGTGCGACCCTTGAGCCCGAAGGCCATAAGCCTTGAGTACGAAGGCTTGGCCTTTAACCTGACTCTAAGGGCTCAATCAAGAGTCATTCCAGACCATAACCAAGGACTGTACCGTCGTGTTCAAGGGTTCTATACCGTCGTGTTCAAGGGTCCCATACCGTCGTTGCTCAAGGATTTCGTACAGTTGTGGTCAAAAGTTTCGTACTGTCGTACCTGAATCGTACCTTCGCGCTCAAAAAAATAAGGTGGTCAGAAGACTAGCCAGCTGAGGGTCTGGTGCCATCCCACACGGTCATCCGAACGGGTGGCTCAGGTTAGTGTGTACTGCAGAGTGTGGTCTGGCCTGCTAGCGTGGTGTTGACGACTTGTGGTTGTGGTGGTGTTCACGACTTGTGGTTGTGGTGGTGTTGGCGACTTGTGGTTGTGGTGGTGTTGACGACTGGTGGTCGTAATGGAGCTGATGACTTGAAGTGGTGGTGGTGATGACTCCTGTGGGCCACACCAGCACTGGTCATCCACCCCAACTCGCTCCTTCCTACTGGTTGGCTTCGAGGTTCTCCATGACGTCTGGGGATAAGGTGGCGCCTGGCATTCTAGTGTATCAAAAAAGAATATTAATCATCATGAAAATACCAATCAATAGTGAGGGTGACTATGTATAAAGTCCTTCATTATACACTTTCTTTTGGGATACGAGTCTCTTGCTGTAACTTTTATTGACAATTTTTATTCAGTAAATACAGTGAATGGCACCAGTAAAGGAATCATGTTTAATAATGCAATTATCATAAGCCCTAAACCACACACACCCTGGCTCTGAGTCGTAAGTGTTATTTATGACCAAACTGGATGATAAGAATGATAACGATAATTGAAATTATATACATAAGGAAGTAAATGATAGAAATACTGTTGTATCTAAAATTGTAAGTCGTATGATAAGGGCGATATACGAGGACCCAGAAGGAATTCTACTGCTGTTTTATGGTATCCACTTCTCAATGTACTGGAGTTAAAGTGGATACAGAATTCCCTGGACCGTCGTGAGGATGTAATAGATCTTAACCTAAGGAATCTTAGATTCCAATAAGAACTTTACTCGGAGGAACGTGTGATGGAAACTACAAACCATTACATAAGGAATCTTGTTCACTTCAGTTATGGAACTGAGTAGATCAAGTATATAGGAAGGACAGGTGAGGGAGCATATGACGAGTGTGAAACAAAGTGAAGAAAGGAGGAGACTGGAAAGAGTTGAGAACCACAGTGGCAAGTGCTTGTGTGAGCAGCGAGGTGAATGGGATGAGGGCTGTTCCAGGGTAATGCCTGGAAAAGATGTGTCTGACAGTCTGTGTCGCATAGTACCCGAGGCACGTTAATGGCTGCTCGGTGGAGGGGATTTCTAACACCACTTCAGGAACAAGTGTTATGGCTTACGACTAATGCACAGGAATATGACACTTGTGAAAGTCATCAAAAAAGACGAAAAAGAGCGTTTTTCTTCCAGTGAGTGGTTGCCTCTCTCTCTTGCGCCCGAGAGGCATTGAGACATGAGATATCTGCAAGTGAAGGACGAGGAAAGGACTTCGAGAGATAAGGAAGAGACCTGTAACTGAGAATGGAAATGGTTTTGTAGCCAAGAGAGAACAAAAATGAAAAAATATCCGGAGTCTGTTGGTGAAGGAGAGAAGTTAATAAAAAGAATGTATGTGAAAAAGAAGAGAGTCTATAGGCATGGATGGCACGATATGTTAGTGACGAAGGAAAGAGAATCGTAAGATAGATGAGGAAAACGAATTTGAGGATGGCAGACAACTTCAAAGAAGATAGAGAGCTAAGCTGAAACTGGGAGATGAAAGAGATCTGTAAATGAAAGAAGTTATAGATTTACAAAGATGGGTGTTAATAAGGAAGAGAGATGGAGATTTGTATATGACGGGGATGAGGACTTACAAGTGTGGGAGGAGAGAGACTGATTGGTGTAGATTACATGAGTGTCTATGCGAGAGGGAGGGATGATATCTATTTGTGAAGTAGAACAGTCTATAAAAAGTAAAGAGATCTAGAGATATGAGAGGAGTGATCTGTATGTGTATGTGTGTGTGTGTGTGTGTGTGTGTGTGTGTGTGTGTGTGTGTGAGAGAGAGGAAGGGAGAACTTTATACATGGGATGGACATACAATACACGGCCTGGTAGTATATAACGTCGTCGTCTACTGGAGGCCACAATGGTATCCGAAGATTCTGATACATAAAGATAGGATAGTCCAGCTACCGCCCTCTTCCCACCCACCACTTCCTCTACTGCATCAACGGACAGAGATACAGCTGAGGAAGGCCACGATGGGGTATGGAGAGAGAGCATACTGACATGCGATATTTTATAGGAAAGTGTGAATGGGAAGGACAATGTGTTCTGAAGGCTGGATAACCTAGGGAGGAGGTTTGAATCTGAAAGGGAGAAAGATAGAATACGTACTTATCTTTGTTAGTAATGAGGGAAACGGGTGTCACAGCAAAGGAGAAAAGATATTTGTAAATTAGAATCGAAATGATTTCGTTTTTGAGGCAATAGAAAGATTTGTGAGTATTTTAAGGAGGAAGCCTAGCTGTAAAATAGGGAAGAACAGTCGTTAAATAATGGTAGAAAAGGTTAGTATGGGAGCAATGCAGAGATGTAAGTCCGGAGGGAGAGTTATCTGTGTGTATGGTGGGGGAAAAGCGGCTCACTATTAAGGTGGAAGAAGAAACAGGTAATTAAGTGTGGGATGTGAGTCAGACATGAAAGACGAGAGGGTGAGGACAGTCACACACACTCACACACATGTATGTTCGAAGAGCGTTCAATCAAGGTGGTGATCCCCTTACTTACATGATGATGGGCTTGATCAAAATATCATTGTGTAGGTAGTTCCGCATGCTGTCTCCTCCATCACTAGGGGCAGGTTGATCAGGGTAATACGGACGATCGAACTCCACCACACCTCCATCTTCCGAGGGCATCTGCATCCTATCCC
The DNA here is from genome assembly GCF_036320965.1 of Panulirus ornatus. NCBI lineage: Eukaryota > Metazoa > Arthropoda > Malacostraca > Decapoda > Palinuridae > Panulirus > Panulirus ornatus. Next base: position 21,208,877 of record NC_092245.1, read on the forward strand.
AGCGGCTGCGGCACGAACGTGATACACAGCCTCGTCCTCTTCCTCCTTTTCGTCCTTAGCCAAATATAATGTAAGCGAATGTGTCACTTAGGTACACCACTTCTCCGCACTTCTCCGCCACTGATAACGTCTATATGTAATCATGATATGATGTAAATGCACTATATGTCTCAGATAATACTTACGATACAACTTGGTTATTGTCAGAGAAAAGATCGTCATCTGCATACTGTATAAGAGCGAGAGTAACCAATAAGGCGGAGGAAGGAAGGAAACACAAGGTTGTCTGGGTGAACGAGAGTACTGGACGTCTTTTTCATGTTGCTCAGACGGCTTCTCTCCCACACGGTGCTGCGTAGCTCAAATATATTGAGTGTAGATAACCAGACGGCAACGGGGCGTTAAGACAACTTTCATCTGATCACTGAAAACTCAGGAAAATGATCAATACTCTATGTGATAAGGGACGAGTGGCCAAAAGATCATACTCTCTCTCGCCCAAGAACGCCCCTAGCCTACCCTGGCCAAGTAGACTCGGTGAAAGGAAGATAAAACTTTGGTTAGGAGTCATTGTCTATCCTCTGCTTTCCGTGGATGTGGGAAGGTTAGATAAATTAAAGGAAGAAATGCTATCTAAATTCCAAACTTGCTTTGATTCGTGTCAAGGTCGAGAGAGAAAATGGGATCTTATATGAGGGCAAACTATAAGACTTGTCCATGGCGGCTAGATGGTGGAATTATAATCTAGACGTTATCATAAACGACCTAAAGACAGGAATTTGAATGTTCCACAACACCTCAGGTCCCCGATTATCTGCTAACTCCAAGGGGAAAGATGAACAGCCTGACATGAGTCAGCTACCTTGTCCGGGATTCGAACCTGGTCCCGTTAGACTGGTGGAATGCAGTCATGCAGAGCTTACCGGTGCTGATGGAGGTCGGAGGGTTATGTTATCTTAACTCCACTGGTTAACGGGTAATTTCGTAAGCCCTGGGTGTAAGTCAGGCTACTGATACACAGCTGGTTCACTATAGCTCGTGTGAGTTCCCTTTGGCCCTAGATTCCTATAGACACGCACGACGTAATACCTGAACATACTTTTTGAAATTCATAATTATGAATGCAATATCGTAACATGCTAGAGATCGGACGTCAGCGATTGTCGTTCCTACGATAAAAATATCACGGGAATGAACGTGGTCATCTGACCTTTGAGATGGTTAGTACGGGAGACATCTATCGTCTTTCGCAAATGTCGGCGTTTCTAACGGATGCCTAGCTCTCATCATCAGGTCTCTTAAACGACATTCACGACCTGAAATCCAGACAATCTTTTGTGTTTCATTGCCTCATAAATGTGTCATGTGACCGTCATAGGTGATGTATGGTTATTAACCTCGGCTGAATGGTGGATCAGGATGGACGAAGGCCACGAAGAGGCATATGACCATCAGCACCACCAACACACCTGCGGGAAGAACAGGAACTACTGTCACAGAAGCTAAGCCGTGAAGTGATGACATGAGAGAAAATATTGATGAACTTGCCTACGATTTCATTAATGAATTCCTACATACATCTTATTACTGTGTTATGTTTTTGGCTGCCAGGTACAAATGTTTGTGCTGAGGAACTTTAAGCAAGAGGTTACAATGGTGCGTGTGATATAGTATATACATAAAACCACAAGGGATATAAAATACTATAAGTTTCCAAGTGCACTTTCGGGTAATGATCACATCGTTAGGGGAAACACAAGAATGAGATATACAAGAAAGAGACGCAGCTAAGACGCTAATATTAGCTACGACTTTTCCTTGTATATCAACTGACAGTTCTACGTCTTCTATCTCATTCTTGTGTCTCCCCTGACGATGTGATCATTACACAAAAGTGCACTTGGGAACTTATTGGGGTTTCGTTTTCCTTCTGATTTCATGTATAAACTATATCACTCGCACCATTCTGATCTCATGTTTTATATATATCCCTGGGGATAGGGGAGAAAGAATACTTCCCACGCATTCCTCACGTGTCGTAGAAGGCGACTAAAGGGGACGGGAGCGGGGGGGCCAGAGACCCTCCCCTCCTTGTATTTTAACTTTCTGAAAGGGGAAACAGAAGGAGTCACGCGGGGAGTGTTCATCCTCCTCGAAGGCCCAGATTGGGGTGTCTAAATGTGTGGGGATGTAACCAAGATGAAAAAAAGGAGATAGGTAGTATGTTTGAGGAAAGGAACCTGGATGTTTTGGCTCTGAGTGAAACGAAGCTCAAAGGTAAAGGGGAAGAGTGGTTTGGGAATGTCTTGGGAGTAAAGTCAGGGATTAGTGAGAGGACAAGAGCAAGGGAAGGAGTAGCACTACTCCTGAAACAGGAGTAGTGGGAGTGTGTGATAGAGTGTAAGAAAGTAAACTCAAGATTGATATGGGTAAAACTGAAAGTTAATGGAGAGAGATGGGTGATTATTGGTGCATATGCACCTGGGCATGAGAAGAAAGATCATGAGAGGCAAGTGTTTTCGGAGCAGCTGAATGAGTGTGTTAGTGGTTTTGATGCACGAGAACGGCTTATAGTGATAGGTGATTTGAAAGCAAAGGTGAGTAATGTGGCAGTTCAGGGATTAATTGGTATACATGGTGTGTTCAGTGTTGTAAATGGAAATGGTGAAGAGCTTGTAGATTTATGTGCTGAAAAAGGATTGGTGATTGGGAATACCTGGTTTAAATAGCGAGATATACGTAAGTATACGTATGTAAGTAGGAGAGATGGCAAGAGAGCGTTATTGGATTACGTGTTAATTGATAGGCGCGCGAAAGAGAGACTTTTGGATGTTGATGTGCTGAGAGGTACAACTGGAGGGATGTCTGATCATTATCTTGTGGAGGCGAAGGTTAAGATTTTTAGGGGTTTTCAGAAAAGAAGAGAGAATGTTATGGTGAAGAGAGTGGTGAGAGTAAGTGAGCTTGGGAAGGAGACTTGTGTGAGGAAGTACCAGGAGAGACTGAGTACAGAATGGAACAAAGGAGGTAAGGGGAGTGGGGGAGGAATGGGATGTATTTAGGGAAGCAGTGATGGCTTGCGCAAAAGATGCTTGTGGCATGAGAAGAGTGGGAGGTGGGTTGATTAGAAAGGGTAGTGAGTGGTGGGATGAAGAAGTAAAATAATAGTGAAAGAGAAGAGAGAGGCATTTGAACGATTTTTGCGGGGAAAATGCAAATGAGTGGGAGATGTATAAAAGAAAGAGGCAGGAGGTCAAGAGAAAGGTGCAAGAGGTTAAAAAGAGGGCAAATGAGAGTTGGGGTGAGAGAGTATCATTAGATTTTAGGGAGAATAAAAAGATGTTTTGGAAGGAGGTAAATAAAGTGCGTAAGACAAGGGAGCAAATGGGAACTTCAGTGAAAGGGGGCTAATGGGGAGGTGATAACAAGTAGTTCGTGATGTGAGAAGGAGATGGAGTGAGTATTTTGAAGGCTTATTGAATGTGTTTGATGATAGAGTGGCAGATATAGGGTATTTTGGTAGAGGTGGTGTGCAAAGTGAGAGGGTTAGGGAAATGATTTGGTAAACAGAGATGTAGTAAAAGCGTTGCGGAAGATGAAAGCCGGCAAGGCAGCAGGTTTGGATGGTATTGCAGTGGAATTTATTAAAAAAGGGGGTGACTATATTGTTGACTGGTTGGTAAGGTTATTTAATGTATGTATGATTCATGGTGAGGTGCCTGAGGATCGGCGGAATGCTTGCATAGTGCCATTGTACAAAGGCAAAGGGGATAAAAGGGAGTGCTCAAATTACAGAGGTATAAGTTTGTTGAGTATTCCTGGTAAATTATATGGGAGGGTATTGATTGAGAGGGTGAAGGCATGTACAGAGCATCACATTGGGGAAGAGCAGTGTGGTTTCACAAGTGGTAGAGGATGTGTGGATCAGGTGTTTGCTTTGAAGAATGTATGTGAGAAATACTTAGAAAAGCAAATGGATTTGTATGTAGCATTTATGGATCTGGAGAAGGCATATGATAGAGTTGATAGAGATGCTCTGTGGAAGGTATTAAGAATATATGGTGTGGGAGGCAAGTTGTTAGAAGCAGTGAAAAGTTTTTATCAAGGATGTAAGGCATGTGTACGTGTAGGAAAAGAGAAAAGTGATTGGTTCTCAGTGAATGTAGGTTTGCGGCAGGGGTGTGTGATGTCTCCATGGTTGTTTAATTTGTTTATGGATGGGGTTGTTAGGTAGGTGAATGCAAGAGTTTTGGAAAGAGGGGCAAGTATGCAGTCTGTTGTGGATGAGAGAGCTTGGGAAGTGAGTCAGTTGTTGTTCGCTGATGATACAGCGCTGGTGGCTGATTCATGTGAGAAACTGCAGAAGCTGGTGCCTGAGTTTGGTAAAGTGTGTGAAAGAAGAAAGTTAAGAGTAAATTTGAATAAGAGCAAGGTTATTAGGTACAGTAGGGTTGAGGGTCAAGTCAATTGGGAGGTAAGTGTGAATGGAGAAAAACTGGAGGAAGTAAAGTGTTTTAGATATCTGAGAGTGGCTCTGGCAGCGAATGGAACCATGGAAGCGGAAGTGAATCATAGGGTGGGGGAGGGGGCGAAAATTCTGGGAGCCTTGAAGAATGTGTGGAAGTCGAGAACATTATCTCCGAAAGCAAAAATGGGTATGTTTGAAGGAATAGTGATTCCAACAATGTTGTATGGCTGCGAGGCGTGGGCTATGGATAGAGTTGTGCGTAGGAGGGTGGATTTGCAGGAAATGAGATGTTTGAGGACAATATGTGGTGTGAGGTGGTTTGATCGAGTAAGTAATATAAGGGTAAGAGAGATGTGTTGAAATAAAAAGAGCGTGGTTGAGAGAGCAGAAGAGGGTGTTTTGAAATGGTTTGGTCATATGGAGAGAATGAGTGAGGAAAGATTGACCAAGAGGATATATATGTCAGAGGTGGAGGGAACGAGGAGAAGTGGGAGACCAAATTGGAGGTGGAAAGATGGAGTGAAAAAGATTTTGAGTGATCGGGACCTGAATATGCAGGAGGGTGAAAGGCGTGCAAGGAATAGAGTGAATTTGAACGATGTGGTATACCGGGTCGACGTGCTGTCAATGGATTGAACCAGGGCATGTGAAGCGTCTGGGGTAAACCATGGAAAGTCTGTGGGGCCTGGATGTGGAAAGGGAGCTATGGTTTCGGTGCATTATTACATGACAGCAAGAGACTGAGTGTGAACGAATGGGGCCTTTGTTGTCTTTTCCTAACGCTACCTAGCACACATGAGGGGGGAGGGGGTTGTTATTGCATGTGTGGCGAGGTGGCGATGGGAATAAATAACGGCAGAAAGTATGAGTTACGTACATGTGTATATACGTATATGTCTGTGTGTGTATATATATGTGTACATTGAGATGTACAGGTATGTATATTTGCGTGTGTGGACGTGTATGTATATACATGTGTATGTGGGTGGGTTGGGCCATTCTTTCGTCTGTTTCCTTGCGCTACCTCGCTAACGCAGGAGACAGCGACAAAGCAAAATATATATATATATATATATATATATATATATATATATATATATATATATATATATATATAGATAGATAGATAGATAGATAGATAGATAGATAGATATATAGATAGATAGATAGATAGTTAAATCGATAGGTAGATAGATAGATAGATAGATAAATAGATATAGATATATTCCGCCATACCCAAGAGAGAACATTAAAGTTCACTAATGTCCTACAGACATGGAGAACACCTGCATGTCTTCCAGGCTGAGAACCTCCACATGCCTGAGAGCAACAGTGGCCACACCAGTATCCCCAGTCAGAGGAGCAGTCTGACATTCTCAGCATCTTATGTCTCACACAGCCGACCGTTCAACAGTCGATAGAAAAATGGAAATAAAAATGGATTAGTATCGAAAGCCATTTTGCCTGAGTTGCATCTGAAGTAAACGTCTCTGCTCATTTTTCTGTGTTTGGCTATGATGCGTTTACCTTACCAAAGGTACTATGATATCACTTCTATTTATATGATGTGGTGTCGTCCTCAGAGCCTGGCAGATAACGTGTGATCTTACAGGGAACACCTGGTAGACACGGCTCTTACTTTCCTAACTGCTGCTCTTTTCACAGATGTTTTAGGTAACGTTTAATGCTATTTCTGCGTCACTTGAGCTTGGTTTTAACTTTCATTCTCATTCGTTTTAACCCGAGGGATGCGTGTGCAGTTTGCACTTTCTCGTGTTCCAGTGTTTCTATTAGAAAGATATTTATCTGTTTTTCTGTGTATGATAGAATTATAACACTGCGTGTCACAGAAGGTTCTGGCAGGCTTTATGTGATCACTTCCACAAACCATAACGTTTTAGTCTCATGAGCACGACGGTGAGACCCCTGGATATGATGATCAGAACTTTCGTTCATTACTGGGTATTACCAAGTTAGCACCGACAAATTATACTCTTCCAGCCACTAGTTAGATCGTATCGCGCTGGTAGCCATGACAATAAATACCTCCCAGACACTTTTAACAGTGACCCATATTCTCACATGCTGCAGTATAAACCTTATGTCAGATTCTCAACATCTACTGCAACCGAATAAAGCTCCATACAAAAGTCTTCAGCATACTTCCTGATAATTACGATTAGTTGAATGGTAAAGGATCAGGTTCCTTAAAGGAGCGCACACGTTCTTCCTGATGCCATGGCAATTATACTCCAGAAGCGTTTAAAAGAATATTTGCGGATCCAGAGATCGTCAGTCAGTAAACCTTGTAGAGTAGCAGTTCAAAGTGTATGGACGCATCTTTTACATTCAACGTACAAACTATGTGTAAAATTCCATCACATGTAAGTTAAGAATGAAATGATATTGCAGTCAGACGTCTGGCTGGCTGAGGCAACACTTACAGAGGTTGAAGAGCCGCATCTTGCCTGACGGAGCGATGTATCCAGCAAGAGTAGTGAGCTCAGTGGCTGCTCGTCTGTGTATAAACTTTCATGACCTCAAGGTTGGAAGGACTGGTGTCACAACGGTTGTGTCTGTGGCCTTACCATGAGCCTCTGGCCTTCAGCCATCACACAAGTGCAAGTCCCTCACGAGTCGACATGGTACGGACGTAAACAACTCTTGATCAGTATATAAACTTTCACCAAGGATTGAAAACAATATCGCCTGACACCAGACCTGCTCTTGGGATAAGTGGTACATAAGGTCGATCATTTCATACCAAATCTGATGGCTTACGATATACGTGACGCTGTCCTGACCAGCGTAGTAAGACATGACAGTCGAGCTAGGCTTACGAAGGGACGTGACGCCTCATAACAACATCACACGCCGTTCACGGTTTGCTTGTAACGCTTGATCCAGAAAACACAACCACATCTCGTACCTGGTAATTATTACTGGTTTCATGATTCTAACACACCAGTGACAGTTGTCCAAGATATTGTTTCTCCCTGAGTAAAAACTAAGAAAGCAGAAGCGACAATTTAGATTGATATGTTGCCAAAATCCATATCTGTTAACAAGAATCCATATTTTTCAACTTTTTCTTAAAGAACGGTGAGGACATGAACTGACCAAAGTGTAGGGTAAAAGATACACACCACACCACATACTTCTCAACACTTCAATTTACATATCCGAATAATGATCACGACTATGAAAGCATAAATCATTCGGGTTGGCGAGTGTAAGAAGTCGTTCTGGAAACTGGTTCCATCACCTCATATATATATATATATATATATATATATATATATATATATATATATATATATATATATATATATATATATATATATGTGAGGGGAAGAGTGGTTTGGGAATGTCTTGGGAGTAAAGTCGGGTTAGTGAGAGGACAAGAGCAAGGGAAGGAGTAGCAGTACTCCTGAAACAGGAGTTGTGGGAGTATGTGATAGAGTGTAAGAAAGTAAATTCTCGATTAATATGGGTAAAACTGAAAGTTGATGGAGAGAGATGGGTGATTATTGGTGCATATGCACCTGGGCATGAGAAGAAAGATCATGAGAGGCAAGTGTTTTGGGAGCAGCTGAATGAGTGTGTTAGTGGTTTTGATGCACGAGACCGGGTTATAGTGATGGGTGATTTGAATGCAAAAGTGAGCAATGTGGCAGTTGAGGGAATAATTGGTATACATGGGGTGTTCAGTGTTGTAAATGGAAATGGTGAAGAGCTTGTAGATTTATGTGCTGAAAAAGGACTGGTGATTAGGAATACCTGGTTTAAAAAGCGAGATATACATAAGTATACGTATGTAAGTAGGAGAGATGGCCAGAGAGCGTTATTGGATTACGTGTTAATTGACAGGCGCGCGAAAGAGAGACTTTTGGATGTTAATGTGCTGAGAGGTGCAACTGGAGGAATGTCTGATCATTATCTTGTGGAGGCTAAGGTGAAGATTTGTATGGGTTTTCAGAAAAGAAGAGTGAATGTTGGGGTGAAGAGGGTGGTGAGAGTAAGTGAGCTTGGGAAGGAGACCTGTGTGAGGAAGTACCAGGAGAGACTGAGTACAGAATGGAAAAAGGTGAGAACAATGGAAGTAAGGTAAGTGGGGGAGGAATGGGATGTATTTAGGGAATCAGTGATGGATTGCGCAAAAGATGCTTGTGGCATGAGAAGCGTGGGAGGTGGGTTGATTAGAAAGGGTAGTGAGTGGTGGGATGAAGAAGTAAGAGTATTAGTGAAAGAGAAGAGAGAGGCATTTGGACGATTTTTGCAGGGAAGAAATGCAATTGAGTGGAAGATTTATAAAAGAAAGAGACAGGAGGTCAAGAGAAAGGTGCAAGAGGTGAAAAAGAGGGCAAATGAGAGTTGGGGTGAGAGAGTATCATTAGATTTTAGGGAGAATAAAAAGATGCTCTGGAAGGAGGTAAATAAAGTGCGTAAGACAAGGGAGCAAATGGGAACTTCAGTGAAGGGCGCAAATGGGGAGTTGATAACAAGTAGTGGTGATGTGAGGAGATGGAGTGAGTATTTTTAAGGTTTGTTGAATGTGTTTGATGATAGAGTGGCAGATATAGGGTGTTCTGGTCGAGGTGGTGTGCAAAGTGAGAGGGTTAGGGAAAATGATTTGGTAAACAGAGAAGAGGTAGTAAAAGCTTTGCGGAAGATGAAAGCCGGCAAGGCAGCAGGTTTGGATGGTATTGCAGTGGAATTTATCAAAAAAGGGGGTGACTGTATTGTTGACTGGTTGGTAAGGTTATTTAATGTATGTATGACTCATGGTGAGGTGCATGAGGATTGGTGGAATGCGTGCATAGTGATATTGTACAAAGGCAAAGGGGATAAGAGTGAGTGCTCAAATTACAGAGGTATAAGTTTGTTGAGTATTCCTGGTAAATTATATGGGAGGGTATTGATTGAGAGGGTGAAAGCATGTACAGAGCATCAGATTGGGGAAGAGCAGTGTGGTTTCAGAAGTGGTAGAGGATGTGTGGATCAGGTGTTTGCTTTGAAGAATGTATGTGAGAAATACTTAGAGAAGCAAATGGATTTGTATGTAGCATTTATGGATCTGGAGAAGGCATATGATAGAGTTGATAGAGATGCTCTGTGGAAGGTATTAAGAATATATGGTGTGGGAGGCAAGTTGTTAGAGGCAGTGAAAAGTTTTTATCGACGATGTAAGGCATGTGTACGTGTAGGAAGAGAGGAAAGTGATTGGTTCTCAGTGAATGTAGGTTTGCGGCAGGGGTGTGTGATGTCTCCATGGTTGTTTAATTTGTTTATGGATGGGGTTGTTAGGGAGGTGAATGCAAGAGTTTTGGAAAGAGGGGCAAGTATGCAGTGTGTTGTGGATGAGAGAGCTTGGGAAGTGAGTCAGTTGTTGTTCGCTGATGATACAGCGCTGGTGGCTGATTCATGTGAGAAACTGCAGAAGCTGGTGACTGAGTTTGGTAAAGTGTGTGAAAGAAGAAAGGTAAGACTAAATGTGAGTAAGAGCAAGGTTATTAGGTACAGTAGGGTTGAGGGTCAAGTCAATTGGGAGGTAAGTTTGAATGGAGAAAAACTGGAGGAAGTAAAGTGTTTTAGATATCTGGGAGTGGATCTGGCAGCGGATGGAACCATGGAAGCGGAAGTGAATCATAGGGTGGGGGAGGGGGCGAAAATCCTGGGAGCCTTGAAGAATGTGTGGAAGTCGAGAACATTATCTCGGAAAGCAAAAATGGGTATGTTTGAAGGAATAGTGGTTCCAACAATGTTGTATGGTTGCGAGGCTTGGGCTATGGATAGAGTTGTTCGCTGGAGGGTGGATGTGCTGGAAATGAGATGTTTGAGGACAATGTGTGGTGTGAGGTGGTTTGGTCGAGTAAGTAATGTAAGGGTAATAGAGATGTGTGGAAATAAAAAGAGCGTGGTTGAGAGAGCAGAAGAGGGTGTTTTGAAATGGTTTGGGCACATGGAGAGAATGAGTGAGGAAAGATTGACCAAGAGGATATATGTGTCGGAGGTGGAGGGAACGAGGAGAAGTGGGAGACCAAATTGGAGGTTGAAAGATGGAGTGAAAAAGATTTTGTGTGATCGTGGCCTGAACATGCAGGAGGGTGAAAGGAGGGCAAGGAATAGAGTGAATTGCATCGATGTGGTATACCGGGGTTGACGTGCTCTCAGTGGATTGAATCAAGGCATGTGAAGCGTCTGGGGTAAACCATGGAAAGTTGTGTGGGGCCTGGATGTGGAAAGGGAGCTGTGGTTTCGGGCATTATTGCATGACAGCTAGAGACTGAGTGTAAACGAATGGGGCCTTTGTTGTCTTTTCCTAGTGCTACCTCGCACACATGAGGGGGGAGGGGGATGGTATTCCATGTGTGGCGAGGTGGCGATGGGAATGAATAAAGAGCAGACAGTGTGAATTGTGTGCATGGGTATATATGTATGTGTCTATGTGTGTATATATTTGTGTACATTGAGAAGTATAGGTATGTATATTTGCGTGTGTGAACGTGTATGTATATACATTGTGTATGGGGGTGGGTTGGGCCATTTCTTTCGTCTGTTTCCTTGCGCTACCTCGCAAACGCGGGAGACAGCGACAAAGCAAAATAAATAAATAAATAAATATATATAAATATCATACAAACCTCCAACAACCAGGATCGAACCCGGGACCCCTGCGTGGCGTGCGGCAGCGATACCGCTAAGTTATGATCACCCCTGATAGGGAAATGACTATTCGAATTACTTCTTTCGTACATACTCGCCATTTCTCGCGTTAGCGAGGTAGCGTTAACAACAGAGGACTGAGCCTCAGAGGGAATATCCTCACTTGGCCCCCTTCTCTGTTCCTTCTTTTGGAAAATCAAAGATGAAGACTATGTAATCGAATACCCTTAACGGTAGCGCTCCCGCCTGCCACGCAGGGGTCCCGGGCTTGATCTTATATATATATATATATATATATATATATATATATATATATATATATATATATATATATATATATTGTCCTTGGGATAGGGGAGAAAGAATACTTCCCGCGTATTCCCTGCGTGTCGTAGAAGGCGACTAAAAGGGGAGGGAACGAGGGGGCTGGAAATCCTCCCCTCTCGTTTTTTTTTTTTTCATTTTTATTTTCCAAAAGAAGGAACAGAGAAGGGGGCCAGGTGAGGATATTCCCTCAAAGGCCCAGTCCTCTGTTCTTAACGCTACCTCGCTAACGCGTGAAGTGGTAAATAGTTTGAAAGAAAAGATATATATATATATATATATGTATATATATATATATATATATATATATATATATATATATATATATATATATATATATATATTTTTTTTTTTTTTTTTTTTTTTTTTTTTTTTTTATACTTTGTCGCTGTCTCCCGCGTTTGCGAGGTAGCGCAAGGAAACAGACGAAAGAAATGGCCCAACCCCCCCCCCCATACACATGTACATACACACGTCCACACACGCAAATATACATACCTACACAGCTTTCCATGGTTTACCCCAGACGCTTCACATGCCTTGATTCAATCCACTGACAGCACGTCAACCCCTGTATACCACATCGCTCCAATTCACTCTATTCCTTGCCCTCCTTTCACCCTCCTGCATGTTCAGGCCCCGATCACACAAAATCTTTTTCACTCCATCTTTCCACCTCCAATTTGGTCTCCCTCTTCTCCTCGTTCCCTCCACCTCCGACACATATATCCTCTTGGTCAATCTTTCCTCACTCATTCTCTCCATGTGCCCAAACCATTTCAAAACACCCTCTTCTGCTCTCTCAACCACGCTCTTTTTATTTCCACACATCTCTCTTACCCTTACGTTACTTACTCGATCAAACCACCTCACACCACACATTTTCCTCAAACATCTCATTTCCAGCACATCCATCCTCCTGCGCACATCTCTATCCATAGCCCACGCCTCGCAACCATACAACATTGTTGGTACCACTATTCCTTCAAACATACCCATTTTTGCTTTCCGAGATAATGTTCTCGACTTCCACACATTTTTCAAGGCTCCCAAAATTTTCGCCCCCTCCCCCACCCTATGATCCACTTCCGCTTCCATGGTTCCATCCGCTGACAGATCCACTCCCAGATATCTAAAACACTTCACTTCCTCCAGTTTTTCTCCATTCAAACTCACCTCCCAATTGACTTGACCCTCACCCCTACTGTACCTAATAACCTTGCTCTTATTCACATTTACTCTTAACTTTCTTCTTCCACACACTTTACCAAACTCAGTCACCAGCTTCTGCAGTTTCTCACATGAATCAGCCACCAGCGCTGTATCATCAGCGAACAACAACTGACTCACTTCCCAAGCTCTCTCATCCCCAACAGACTTCATACTTGCCCCTCTTTCCAAAACTCTTGCATTTACCTCCCTAACAACCCCATCCATAAACAAATTAAACAACCATGGAGACATCACACACCCCTGCCGCAAACCTACATTCACTGAGAACCAATCACTTTCCTCTCTTCCTACACGTACACATGCCTTACATCCTCGATAAAAACTTTTCACTGCTTCTAACAACTTGCCTCCCACACCATATATTCTTAATACCTTCCACAGAGCATCTCTATCAACTCTATCATATGCCTTCTCCAGATCCATAAATGCTACATACAAATCCATTTGCTTTTCTAAGTATTTCTCACATACATTCTTCAAAGCAAACACCTGATCCACACATCCTTGGGGTGAGAGACTATCAGTAAATTTTAGGGAGAATAAAAAGATGTTCTGGAAGGAGGTAAATAGGGTGCGTAAGACAAGGGAGCAAATGGGAACTTCAGTGAAGGGCGTAAATGGGGAGGTGATAACAAGTAGCGGTGATGTGAGAAGGAGATGGAATGAGTATTTTGAAGGTTTGTTGAATGTGTCTGATGACAGAGTGGCAGATATAGGGTGTTTTGGTCGAGGTGGTGTGCAAAGTGAGAGGGTTAGGGAAAATGATTTGGTAAACAGAGAAGAGGTAGTAAAAGCTTTGCGGAAGATGAAAGCCGGCAAGGCAGCAGGTTTGGATGGTATTGCAGTGGAATTTATTAAAAAAGGGGGTGACTGTATTGTTGACTGGTTGGTAAGGTTATTTAATGTATGTATGACTCATGGTGAGGTGCCTGAGGATTGGCGGAATGCGTGCATAGTGCCATTGTACAAAGGCAAAGGGGATAAGAGTGAGTGCTCAAATTACAGAGGTATAAGTTTGTTGAGTATTCCTGGTAAATTATATGGGAGGGTATTGATTGAGAGGGTGAAGGCATGTACAGAGCATCAGATTGGGGAAGAGCAGTGCGGTTTCAGAAGTGGTAGAGGATATATATATATATATATATATATTTAATACCTTGCATTTGACGGCGTTAACCTTCCTGAGTGTTGCAAAATTTGGCCTACTGTTTATTATGGTCTTACTGATGTTGTTATTGTACTGGAAAGCAACATTACAAGAACAGTTTTTCAGAACATGTCTTAGATTAGCTAAGTTGGGAGAGAGGGCAACGCTAAACAGTAAACACAGACGAGTGAATCAGGGTCTCGTAAGCATACCAGACGAGCTACCTATTTGTGTGGCAATGGCCTATGAATACTCACGGCCGGAGATTTACGTCAGCATAAAGTGGAGGACGTCATTTGTTACTGGAGGGTCGTTTGAGTTATTTGCGGTAGAGACGCTTTTTAACTCAGCGGGATAGGGAAAAGATCCTCCCGGGGTACACGTTCGCTGAGCCGAAGTCCCAGCTCAGTGGCGACAACACTTGTGTAAATCTATGACTTGTAAGGTCACGGCGGAGCGAAGTATGGTGGCCGTGTTTTAGTACAGACTCTGTGACTCAAAGACCAAAGCGCATTCAAAGATCTTCAGACAGAACTAGCAGAGTCGGGCCTCACGGCCCCTCGTCTATTCACTCCTGCAGAAGGTTGCTACACCCTCCTCTAAACACCATCATGCCATCACAACTTGGTCACCACACCCTTCCCCCGCTGGCTACCACACCCTCCCTTACTGCCATCACTCATTCCAACCCTGGCCATTACACCCTCGCCTCGCCACCACCACCAATTTCTTCCATCCTGGCCATCACACCCTCCCTACCTCCCTCACCACCACTCTATAGCCACCACACCCTCCTTTACCACCACCGTGCACTCTCTCCATGCCAACTACCCTCTTCCTCACCACCACCACTTCCTCCTTGTCTTACACATCCTCCCTCACCACATTACTTCATCCTTCCACAGCCTCCACATCCTCCTTGGCCACCATCACTCCCACTATCCCTGGGCACCACACCCTAAGGCGCAAATGATGTATATCATTGGTTTAACCACTCCTCTCTGCTGGTGTCCTCGACATAACGCCATATATTTCCTGCATCACCTTGCCGCTCAGCTATATAGGAATATTCTGAAATAATTTCCCGAAGGTATATCACCCCAGCAGCTAGCAATTTCTATCCTGCCAAGCAAATGGATGAATTATTGACAGCTTTATATGAGGGTGTTAGTCCTTGTGCGTCAGGTAGCTTCATGGCTGTATCTATAGACTGGGAACGGCCGCACGAAGAGTAAATGGAAGCAAGGAAGAGGCACAAATAAAAGAGACTAAGGACAAGAGACATGAGGCTTCGAATGGAAGACCGCACTATATGCATGTTTTATGTCACTATATGCATGTTTTATGAACTGTAGCCGTAGAGACAGGAAGTCATACAGATCTTCTATTTAAAAGAAAAAGAAAAAACAAAGATTCATTTCGATACACACATACTCGTGTATAGGAAGTCACATAGATGGTAATGTTCTCAAGGTAGAAAATCACATCAAAAAAATCTCAGCCATCCTTATTGAGCACAATCCTTGGAAAAGGTTAAGGATCATGATGTCAGTTTGGAAATAGAATGTTATGAAATACGTCAGCCTTAGGCGGGAGACGAGCTGTTAAAATTGCATTGCACTCTGATATGTCACGTTTTCTACGACGAATAAAAATTACAGTATTATGTAATATTTGATGAAATATGATATCGTGTTTATATAACAGCAAACAGATGATGCTATCAGTACTATATGATATATGTAATATATATAACAAGGAAATGATCTCTTGAAATAGAATGCTCCTACATAACTTAGGTTAAAAAGCTGCGGGAGACAGGACGAGGAATATTGCGTCTCGTGTGAGGTAAAACCTCTAGATGACTGGTTATGTTGGTGGATCAGGACGACCAGGTACAGCCCCTGAAGTAAGCAGATGATGGAGAGGCCCTTACACCCATTATTCTCCCACAGTCTGAAGAGGAAAATAAAGATATCTATTGGTGCTATACGTACGTGAAAAGGGCAATCGAAAGAGATTGACGCACAAGACCAAAAAGGACAGAGATAGAGAGAGAAACAGAAAAGTGAAAAGCGAGTGGTCTGGGTCAATGCAGGATATAAACAGGAGGGAACGTATATGGAGGAGAAAGAGATTCATAATGGAAGTCTGGAAAAAAAGACGTATGAAGAGAGGGAAAATGTTACAGTGTTTGGATGAGCACCACTTGACCAGTGTGTGGAAGGCCTGAGGGAGTGAGAACGGACACAGAACCCAGACAAATCTGTTTTGATGGCGTGAAATATAATGGACGCCTGACGATGCGTGAAGCAGTAGAGTAGGGAAAGATGGGGAGACTGGGTGCCACAGGAATAAAAGATTCTGATGGTGTGCGTGAGGGCTGGGGCATTACTGAGGCGTAAACTTTACTTCTGGCTCTTGTGTAGACGAAGTTAGGGAAGACCGGGAGGAACACACTCCCCTTCTGTTCCCTCACATGCAGGAGCAATGCTCCGTGTCGTAGGGAGGAACCCTGTCCCTTGCTGTTCCCTCACATGCAGGAGCAATGCTCCGTGTCGTAGGGAGGAACCCTGTCCCTTGCTGTTCCCTCACATGCAGGAGCAATGCTCCGTGTCGTAGGGAGGAACCCTCTCCCTTGCTGTTCCCTCACATGCAGGAGCAATGCTCCGTGTCGTAGGGAGGAACCCTGTCCCTTGCTGTTCCCTCACATGCAGGAGCAATGCTCCGTGTCGTAGGGAGGAACCCTCTCCCTTGCTGTTCCCTCACATGCAGGAGCAATGCTCCGTGTCGTAGGGAGGAACCATCTCCCTTGCTGTTCCCTCACATGCAGGAGCAATGCCCCGTGTCGTAGGGAGGAACCATCTCCCTTGCTGTTCCCTCACATGCAGGAGCAATGCCCCGTGTCGTAGGGAGGAACCCTCTCCCTTGCTGTTCCCTCACATGCAGGAGCAGTGCCCCGTGTCTATTACACCACTGTCGCTGTCACAGGTGGACGTACACTGGGAGTGGGCTAAAGTGAAAATAGGAAAGAGTGAAAATCTTTTCGTCAGCAAGTCTACAGATTCATTTTTCCGATGCAGACTTTGCGATATTGATACCCAAAGGCTCCTGTTGAGTTACATAATATACACATACCACACAGACCCAAGGAAATAAGAAAAAAAATGAAATACAGTCCCCTTAAAAGCAGAAGAAGAAAAGAAAAGCAAGGATGAAGTTCTCTCCCCACCCTCCACTCCCTCCGGCAACACCGAAGTAGAAGAAAATACCTTGCAGGATTAACATATCTAAAGGAAATTTCTATAGGAAAGTCATAAGGTAGAATGAACATGAATATGTCATGCATGCCATCACCAACAACATGCATCCTTTCACTTTTTGTTATAAAGACAGTACAAAGGATAAGCTTGAGCTCCAGCCTCTCGACTTACCATGTATGTACATTCCGGGTGTTAAATAATGATACAGCCATTCCCACTTACATTCTCAAAGCAAGCGACATGGGTTAATCAGTGCTGGTATGTTGCCGCAACATGGCCGGGGAAAGATCAGTAGTTGAGAAGGTAACACGATATACCACTACGTTATGATAACTGATTTAATGAATCATTCAGGACCGGAGAGTGACAAGTGATGATTAAGCCTAGTTTTGAAGATATTAAGGGTGTTGCTCTGTGTTACACGCATCAATAATGTCGTTCATACGGTCCAGATTAATTCGGTTTTATTCCATTTTCTCTCGTTGGTAGCGCTGGCATTTTCGTAAAGACGTTTACAATATCGACGTTGTTGAATCCTTACGGGTTTTTAACATTCTATTAATGTACGTAAGGAGAACAAAATCAATTCTCGTAGTCTGTCCTTATGTGATTTGTTACGCAAGAAAGGAACCAGTTTAGTTGCTCGTCTCTGCACTACTTCCAGTCTAAGAAAATCCTAACTAAAGTATGGGGTCTAACTAAGATACAGTGGCAACATCACATCCTTGTTTTCGTATGAAACATTTTTGTCAGTAATTCCTAATATCCTGTTTGCTTTCTTGGCAGCTTCATTACAGTGCTGGGAGAATTGGAAACTGTTGGAGGGAGCGGTCCTTAGATCTCTCATACTAGAGGTGTCCTTTATCTTTGGGCCATCAGTTCATACCTGATTTTTTTGTCGAGGTTTCTCACTTGCAACAGCCGACATTTATTGACGCTAAATGGCATTTGCCATTTTCCAGACCATTCACCGATTTCATGTAGATCCTCTTCGCACTCTCTTTTGGCTTTTTGGGTAGATCTCTTCACGTCTCTCCTAACTGTGTTACATTGTTTTCCAATATATGGGTCATTGCCTGATTTCTTAAGCTTGAAAAGTTTATTTCTGCGTCCTTATAGCTCATGCAATATCTGGGGAGTACCATTCAGGGTTGCTGTTGGCTTTGTAGTTTCTGTCGTCCGTGGAAATGAATGTGTCTCGTTGATGCAATAACCGACTCTTTGAAACTGGCCCATAATTCTTCTGGGCATGAGCCAGCATGGGTGAGACTCTTCAATGCGTCGCGCAACCCATTAAAAACCGCCCTTTTAAAGTTAGGGATAATATGACTGGTTTTAGAGGGATTCTAACTTAACCATGTTATGGTCACAAGTCGCTAGATGTTCGCCAACACTGGTGTTCGTTACTCAGAACTCTCAGGAAGCAACAAATAACTCAAGTATATTAGCTTCCCTCATCACCCTGGTGATCCTTGGTGGAGGAAAGACTGTCTTCGACAAAGTCGATAAGTGTAGTAAACTCATCTCCTACACCTGAGAGAGCCTTCTAATTAATTTCTAGAAGATTAGAATCTCCAAAAAATGATCGAGTATTAGGGTTGTGTTGCTCGTTGTAAACTCTCGTATATGACAGTGTCAGTGGCTGCTGGATGACTTGGACGTCTATACACACCGTTTATGTACAGCTGGGACAATTCTGTGCTAATCTGAGACCACAAGTGTTCAATAGCGGCCGATGTTGTAGTCTGCATTGCGATGGGGTTCAGGTACGATTTACGTCCAGTGTAGTTTCGCTTCCTCGACCGCCACATTCCCTTTCAAACATAACTCACAGTCGGGCAGTTTGTACTCGCTCATTAGATGGTTATTGTTTTGTGTTCGGAAATGTTTCTTTTAAGCTAACCATAACAACTGGCTCACTGTTTACCAAACAATACAAATCAGCTGTTTTATTTCGGATGGATCTTATATTTATGTAAAAAAAGTCATATTACATTTCTTTACATACTTTCTGTACGAGACTACTATTCCCACTCATGCAAGGAGCAGTACACTGTGTCCTAAATCGAAAAACCAGTGTTGATGAAAGGTAACTGAATTGTTTTGTTTTCCTGTAGACATCTGGCATTTTTAATCTGTTGAAAATAAAGTTAGTTATGGTCGAGTAAATTGCTGAGAGAGGGAGTCTGGTGTCTCAAACCTGGCCGGAAGAGTTGTGGTGGAGAACACGTGTGCCATTTGTTATGTTTGTGCGTGATTCTGTGTCGCTGGTGGGTAGCAAGAACTGAGTACTGGCCAGTGGAGAGGCCTGGTTCAGTGCATCACTCACATTAAGGTCTTCGTTGTGGTCTGGCCTCCACTTAATGAGTGAGGTGGTCGGATGTAACGGAGGAAGTATCACTGATATGGGAAAAAGGAAAGCAAGAACAGTGAAGATTGTGAGAAGAGCCTGACACTAAACCTTTGTTAGATTTTAGAAGCTTTTCACGAGTTCTGGGCAAACTGAGAGTGAGAAAAGACACGTCAGCCATGGTGCAATAATAGATGAACCGTCGCTGTCTTAACCAGGCTGTGCCTGAGTGACACTCCTGTTACTACTGTCTGAACCCGTCTATGTCTGGGTGACACTCCTGTTACTATTGTCTGAACCCTTCTATGTCTGGGTGACACTCCTGTTATTACTGTCTGAACCAGGCTGTGTCTGAGTGGCACCCCTGTTACTACTGTTTGAGCCCTTCTGTGTCTGGGTGACACTCCTGTTATCATTGTCTGAACTCTTCTGTGTCTGGGTGACACTCCTGTTATTATTGTCTGAACCCTTCTGTGTCTGGGTGGCACCCCTGTTACTACTGTTTGAGCCCTTCTGTGTCTGGGTGACACTCCTGTTATTATTGTCTGAACCCTTCTGTGTCTGGGTGGCACCCCTGTTACTACTGTTTGAGCCCTTCTGTGTCTGGGTGACACTCCTGTTATTACTGTCTGAACCAGGTTGTGTCAGGGTGACACTCCTGTTACTACTGTCTGAACCAGGCTGTGTCTGAGTGACACAGCTGTTCGTTGCTGGTAAACAGAACTCGGTCTGAACGATAGATAAAGAGTAGAGTTGTTTCTGAAGGGAAGATAAGATTTCTAGGAGAGGGAGAATGATATCCAGGAACCAAGAGTTTGCCAGAGATATTCCTGTGGCATAATCACCAGAGGGGGTATAGAATAACGGGATTTTCTTGATCTATGAGGTGATTATTTTCATGACAGTGTTTAGCCATTGCATTTTCGTGGTCATCCCTGCAACGTCATTGAATCTGTCTTAATTGCTAATATCAAGAACTTAAATGTGTCCCCAGGCAATTTTAAAGCCCATTCTAGCATTAACCAAATCATTATGAGAGAATTGACTGAACGCGAAAACATTAAAAGAGAAGTTGTTCAAGACGCACCCAGCTACCCAGGTCAACCCTCGCCACGTGACCCCCTTAATCACTCTCCCTCACAACGGTTATGGTCACACAAAGCGGACAGTGCTTGGTCTATAAAGACTGGTGTTGGACGGCGAGACTGAAGTGTTTATGTTGGAATTTGAATAGCTTTGTTAAGTACTGGCACCTGACAAGGTGGATTGTCTCCACGAAACATGTCATGCCACAAGCATAGAAAAATTACATGTTAAATAGAATTGTATGAACTCCTACTGAAGTGCGATTTCACCTTCACATATATATATATATATATATATATATATATATATATATATATATATATATATATATATATATATATATATATATATATATATATTATCCCTGGGGATAGGGGAGAAAGAATACTTCCCACGTATTCCCTGCGTGTCGTAGAAGGCGACTAAAAGGGGAGGGAGCGGGGGGCTGGAAATCCTCCCCTCTCAATTTTTTTTAATTTTCCAAAAGAAGGAACAGAGAAGGGGGCCAGGTGAGGATATTCCCTCAGTGGCCCAGTTCTCTGTTCTTAACGCTACCTCGCTAACGCGGAAAATGGCGAATAGTTTGAAAAAAAAAAAAAAAAAAAAAAAAAAATATATATATATATATATATATATATATATATATATATATATATATATATATATATATATATATATATATATATATATATATCACCCGGACAGCAGCGACAGAAGGACTTCTTCGAAGTGATATCTAATCAACAAAGTGAATTCATCCCATCTACCAGACCCTGTCTTTTACCACCTAAGTCTGATATACAGCAAAAACAACATTGTCTTTTAAGCCAAAATTATCCTCCCATAGTGTTTCTTCTCCCAAGATTCGACCCACTAGAACGACTGAGATTTCTCATGCAGTTTTCTGTCTTAAAAATATCATCACCCTGATTTCCATAAATAATCATTTACATATCGAAATGAATATGTTAGTTCTCATTAGCAGGAAAGCTGACCGATTCCTTACCTTCACAGTTACGTCACTGCTCATTAAGCATTCACAGGATGTGGCTTTCTCATTGTTTCATTAAGCTTCTGACCACCATTTCCAGTAAGTTGCGTCTTGTCCTTTCATAGATACGTGTCTTCTCTCTCTCTCTCTCTCTCTCTCTCTCTCTCTCTCTCTCTCTCTCTCTCTCTCTCTCTCTCTCTCTCTCTCTCTCTCTCCCTCTCTCTGTTCTTATTTCTTTGTACTTTGTATAAACTAAATGTCCCTCATCACCAAAGTACAAACTAAATGTCTCTCACCACCAAAGTACAAACTAAATGTCCCTCGCCACCAAAGCACAAACTAAATGTCCCTCGCCACCAAAGTACAAACTAAATGTCCTTCACCACCAAAGTACAAACTAAATGTCCCTCACCACCAAAGTACAAACTAAATGTCCCTCACCACCAAAGTACAAACTAAATGTCCCTCGCCACCAAAGTACAAACTAAATGTCCCTCGCCACCATCAAATCCCTCGCCCCCATTCCCATCTCTCTTCGGGATGGAATTCAGATTACCTTCTCCTTTGTTCTGACGTCTTCTGTATTTCTCTGGTCACGACCCTTTCGCTTTTTCTCTAGCATATCCTCCACTTCTGTCTTTTTTCTTTTTTTTTTCAACAACTTGTACCTTTCTTCACCCTTTACCGTCCCCACCCAGTGTCAGTTTCTGCATGATGATATTCTGTAGGAGGGCCTTCGGCGCCTTTTTGGTCTTCGAGCCAGGAATCCATACCGTGCACTGGCTTCATACATCACTCCGCCGTAACCCCACAAGCCACACATATATCCAAGTGTTGTCGCGACTTCGATAGGACCTCAGCTGTGAGATCTTATCCCTCTGGAGAAACTTTCTCAGTCCGCTGAGTCTTGCCCTCGTCTCCACCGCAAGTAACTCAAACGACTCTCCAGTAACAGCTGACGTCCTCCACTTTATGCTGACGTAAATCTCCGGCCGTGAGTATTCATGGGCCATTGCCACACAAATAGGTAGCTCGTCTGGTATGCTTACGAGACCCTGATTCACTCCTTTGTTGCGGGGAGGCTGAGGCAGGGATCTCCTGCAGGTGTCGCGGCAGCAGGGAAACGTGTGAGCATCGGTATTACGTTGTCCTTGATACTGATATTAGACTATGCACATAAGCACTCAGGTCCCCCAAGACTGAAAGTCTGTATATAGATTCTGGTGAATTCCCAATAGATTCAAGGCACATAGAACTTGGGTTAGAATATCTCTGTAGGCTTAAACGTACACCATCTAACCCCTAACTTTAAGTATGTTTTTGTGGCTACGAAGGCTCAGGTATTTGATCAACATCAAAAGTTCTCTGAACATCTTGATGCAAGATCAGAAAGTGTCATTAATGAGAAATGATTTAGACATAAACTCGATTCAAGATCTAGCTTTTGCTTGCTTTACTTCCTAGGTTCCTGAAACTAAACTTTGCAGGGAGAGGAAGATAACATCTAAAAACATCACTTCGAAATAGAAAATAATCAGTTCCATCAGCACGACATTGTTTATGCTACCAGAATGTAGATAATTACTGAAGGCTCTGTGTGTGTGTGTGTGTGTGTGTGTGTGTGTGTGTGAAGAATGTATGTGAGAAATACTTAGAAAAGCAAATGGATTTGTATGTAGCATTTATGGATCTGGAGAAGGCATATGATAGAGTTGATAGAGATGCTCTGTGGAAGGTATTAAGAATATATGGTGTGGGAGGCAAGTTGTTAGAAGCAGTGAAAAGTTTTTATCGAGGATGTAAGGCATGTGTACGTGTAGGAAGAGAGGAAAGTGATTGGTTCTCAGTGAATGTAGGTTTGCGGCAGGGGTGTGTGATGTCTCCATGGTTGTTTAATTTGTTTATGGATGGGGTTGTTAGGGAGGTAAATGCAAGAGTTTTGGAAAGAGGGGCAAGTATGAAGTCTGTTGGGGATGAGAGAGCTTGGGAAGTGAGTCAGTTGTTGTTCGCTGATGATACAGCGCTGGTGGCTGATTCATGTGAGAAACTGCAGAAGCTGGTGACTGAGTTTGGTAAAGTGTGTGGAAGAAGAAAGTTAAGAGTAAATGTGAATAAGAGCAAGGTTATTAGGTACAGTAGGGTTGAGGGTCAAGTCAATTGGGAGGTGAGTTTGAATGGAGAAAAACTGGAGGAAGTGAAGTGTTTTAGATATCTGGGAGTGGATCTGGCAGCGGATGGAACCATGGAAGCGGAAGTGGATCATAGGGTGGGGGAGGGGGCGAAAATTCTGGGGGCCTTGAAGAATGTGTGGAAGTCGAGAACATTATCTCGGAAAGCAAAAATGGGTATGTTTGAAGGAATAGTGGTTCCAACAATGTTGTATGGTTGCGAGGCGTGGGCTATGGATAGAGTTGTGCGCAGGAGGATGGATGTGCTGGAAATGAGATGTTTGAGGACAATGTGTGGTGTGAGGTGGTTTGATCGAGTGAGTAACGTAAGGGTAAGAGAGATGTGTGGAAATAAAAAGAGCGTGGTTGAGAGAGCAGAAGAGGGTGTTTTGAAGTGGTTTGGGCACATGGAGAGAATGAGTGAGGAAAGATTGACCAAGAGGATATATGTGTCGGAGGTGGAGGGAACGAGGAGAAGAGGGAGACCAAATTGGAGGTGGAAAGATGGAGTGAAAAAGATTTTGTGTGATCGGGGCCTGAACATGAAGGAGGGTGAAAGGCGGGCAAGGAATAGAGTGAATTGGAGCGATGTGGTATACCGGGGTTGACGTGCTGTCAGTGGATTGAATCAGGGCATGTGAAGCGTCTGGGGTAAACCATGGAAAACTGTGTAGGTATGTATATTTGCGTGTGTGGACGTATGTATATACATGTGTATGGGGGGGGGGGGGGGGGGTTGGGCCATTTCTTTCGTCTGTTTCCTTGCGCTACCTCGCAAACGCGGGAGACAGCGACAAAGTATAATAAAAATAAAATATATATATATATATATATATATATATATATATATATATATATATATATATATATATATATATAATTTTGTATGTAGCAATTATGGATCTGGAGAAGGCATATGATAGAGTTGATAGAGATGCTCTGTGGAGGGTATTAAGAATATATGGTGTGGGAGGTAAGTTGGTAGAAGCAGTGAAAAGTTTTTGTCGAGGATGTAAGGCATGTGTACGTGTAGGAAGATAGGAAAGTGATTGATTCTCAGTGAATGTTGGTTTGCGGCAGGGATGTGTGATGTCTCCATGGTTGTTTGATTTGTTTATGGATGGGGTTGTTAGGGAGGTGAATGCAAGAGTTTTGGAAAGAGTGGCAAGTATGCAGTCTGTTGTGGATGAGGGAGCTTGGGAAGTGAGTCAGTTGTTGTTCGCTGATGATACAGCGCTGGTGGCTGATTCGGGTGAGAAACTGCAGAAGCTGGTGACTGACTTTGGTAAAGTGTGTGAAAGAAGAAAGCTGAGAGTAAATGTGAATGAGAGCAAGGTTATTAGGTACGGTAGGGTTGAGGGACAAGTCAATTGGGAGGTAAGTTTGAATGGAGAATAGCTGGAGGAAGTGAAGTGTTTTAGATATCTGGGAGTGGATTTGGCAGCGAATGGAACCATGGAAGCGGAAGTGAATCATGGGGTGGGGGAGGGGGCGAAAATTCTGGGAGCCTTGAAAAATGTGTGGAAGTCGAGAACGTTATCTTGGAAAGCAAAAATGGGTACGTTTGAAGGAATAGTGGTTCCAACAATGTTATATGGTTGCGTGGCGTGGGCTATAGATAGAGGTGTGTGGAGGAGAGTGGATATGCTGGAAATGAGATGTTTGAGGACAATATGTGGTGTGAGGTGGTTTGATCGAGTAACTAATGAAAAGGTAAGAAATATGTGTGGTAGTAAAAAGAGTGTGGTTGAGAGAGCAGAAGAGGGTGTTTTGAAATGGTTTGGTCACATGGAGAGAATGAGTGAGGAAAGATTGACCAAGAGGATATATGTGTCAGAGGTGGAGGGAACGAGGAGAAGTGGGAGACCAAATTGGAGGTGGAAAGATGGAGTGAAAAAGATTTTGAGTGATCGGGGCCTGAGCATACAGTAGGGTGAAAGGCGTGCAAGGAATAGAGTGAATTGCAACGATGTGGTATACTGGGGTCGACCTGCTGTCAATGGATTGAACCAGGGCATGTGAAGCGTCTGGGGTAAACCATGGAACGTTTTGTGGGGCCTGGATGTGGAAAGGGAGCTGTGGTTTCGGTGCATTATACATGACAGCTAAAGACTAAGTGTGAACGAATGTGGCCTTTGTTGTCTTTTCCTAGCGCTACCTCGCGCACATGCGGAGGGAGGGGGTTTTCATTTCATGTGTGGCGGGGTGGCGACGGGAATGAATAAGGGCAGACAGTTTGAATTATGTATATGTGTATATTCCTATGAGTCCACGGGGAACATGAAACACGAAAAGTTCCCAAGTGCACTTTCGTGTAATAATCACATCATCAGGGGAGACACAAGAGAGAAATATAACAGTCAGTTGATATACATCGAAGAGACGAAGCTAGGACGCCATTTGGTAAACATGTGATTGTCCAAAAACATGTCATCATCTAAGTCATTCTTTCCTTACTTATCCATATGTCCCAATAATTTCAGCACATACCGGTCAGTTTTCCCAAACATACTTCGCTTACCACTAAACCCTTCTCTTACCCAGTCATTTCTTACTCGATCAACCAATGCAAACCACATATTGTCTTGAATCATTCTACTTCCAATACGTGTAATATCTTCCCTACCGTTTAGGGCTCACGACTTGCAGCCATACAAAACCGTCGGGACTACAATACGTAAGATCAAACATACTCATCTCAGCACTCACCTTCCGCCATTCTTCACACAGCCTCCCTCGGTACCTCCCCACACAAGTTTCTTTTCCAAGATCACTCACTTCCACCACCCTCTTCCCATACACGTTATTTCCCACTTTCCTAAAGTCTCTACAACTAACATCCTCCCCTCATCGAAGTAGTGGTTAGACAAACCCACTAACAACCTCTCTTAGCACTTTTACATCCAATGATCTCCCTCTATCATGCCTACCAATCAAAGCTAATAATGCCCGTTCACCATCACCCAACTCACTCACATGTTTCTGTTTTCAAATCAAGTATTGCCAATCACCAGTCCTTTTCCAGCTCACAATTTCATACACAATACACAAATAATGGTTCCCTCATTTGACATATTAACAACTCTTGAATTCCAATCACCCGTCACTATCTGTTACTCCCTTACATCAAAATTGCTGACACACCCTTTCAGCCCCTCCCCCCAAAAAACTCCTCTTCCTCACTCCTCTCGTTACATTTTCAGCTACATCAGTATGGGGCTCCCTTCCTTACACTCCTTCACATTCTTCCTTCAGCATAAAGTTCCACCACTTCTTTTACCTTATCCGTCGTACATTCCCAAACCATTCATCCTCCTTCCCCTTGAGCCTTGTTTCACTTAGACCCAGAACATACAGGCTCCTCTCCCCAAACATGCTATGGTTCCCTTCCTCTCATCCTGGTTACATACACGCACTTTCAGACACCAGAACTTGGCCCTTCGAGGGAGATGGGCACTCCTCACTTGGCTCCTTCTGTTCCATCTTTTAGAGAGAGAGAGAGAGAGAGAGAGAGAGAGAGAGAGAGAGAGAGAGAGAGAGAGAGAGAGAGAGAGAGAGTTGGATTGATCCAGTGCAAGAACGACTAGGCACTTCCATGACCACCAACCCACACAGTTTTGCTTTTGATAGTCGTGATCATTGTTATATGTAAAAAGAATTGTCAAGGAACTTGTTTCATATATTTTTCACCCTACACTTTGGCCAGTGCATGTCCTCACCGTTCTTTATGAAAAAGTTGAAAAATATGGATTCTTGTTAAGGGCTGTTGTAGGCAACATATCAATTTAAATTGTCGCTTCTACTTTCTTAGTTTTTACTCAAAGAAAAACAATATCTCGGACAACTTTTACTGGTGTGTTAGAATCATGAAACCAGTAATAATTACCAGGTACGAGATGTGGTTGTGTTTTCTGGATCAAGCGTTACAAGCGAACCGTAACGACGAGTAATGTTGTTATGAGGCGTCACGTCCCTTCGTAAGCCTAGCTTCGACTGTCATGTCTTACTACGCAGGTCAGGACAGCGTCACGTATATCGTAAACCATCAGATTTGGTATGAAATGATCGACCTTATGTACCACTTATCCCAAGAGCAGGTCTGGTGTCAGGCGATAGTGTTTTCAATCCTTGGTGAAAGTTTGTATACTGATCAAGAGTTGTTTACGTCCGTACCATGTCGACTCGTGAGGGACTTGCACTTGTGTGATGGCTGAAGGCCAGAGGCTCATGGTAAGGCCACAGACACAACCGTTGTGACACCAGTCCTTCCAACCTTGAGGTCATGAAAGTTTATACACAGACGAGCAGCCACTGAGCTCACTACTCTTGCTGGATACATCGCTCCGTCAGGCAAGATGCGGCTCTTCAACCTCCGTGAGTGTTCCTCAGCCAGCAAGACGTCTGACTGCAATATCATTTCATTCTTATTCTATGCTGACAAATTTTTGGTTATCTTCAAACAAATATGTGTTCCAACTACATCTGTCTCAGTATATTCATTCTAAGATTAGAAGTTATTTATTTTTTTATACTGGTTTTATTTCATTTACATGTAAACTTACAAATGATGGAATTTTACACACAGTTTGTACGTTGGATGTAAAAGATGCGTCCGTACACTGTGAACTGCTACTCTACAAGGTTTACTGAGTGACGATCTCTGGATCCGCAAATATTCTTTTAAACGCTTCTGGAGTATAATTGCCATGGCATCAGGAAGAACGTGTGCGCTCCTTTAAGGAACCTGATCCTTTACCATTCAACTAATCGTAATTATCAGGAAGTATGCTGAAGACTTTTGTATGGAGCTTTATTCGGTTGCAGTAGATGTTGAGAGTCTGACATAAGGTTCATACTGTAGTATGTGAGAATATGGGTCACTGTTAAAAGTGTGTGGGAGGTATTTATTGTCATGGCTACCAGCGCGATACGATCTAACTAGTGGCTGGAAGAGTATAATTTGTCGGTGCTAACTTGGTAATACCCAGTAATGAACGAAAGTTCTGACCATCATATCCAAGGGTCTCACCGTTGTGCTCATGAGACTAAAAAAGTTATGGTTTGTGGAAGTGATCACATAAAGCCTGCCAGAACCTTCTGTGACACGCAGTGTTATAATTCTATCATACACAGAAAAGCAGATAAATATCTTTCTAATAGAAACACTGGAACACGAGAAAGTGCAAACTACACACGCATCCCTCGGGTTAAAACGAATGAGAATGAAAGTTAAAACCAAGCTCAAGTGACGCAGAAATAGCATTAAACGTTACCTAAAACATCTGTGAAAAGAGCAGCAGAAAGGAAAGTAAGAGCCGTGTCTACCAGGTGTTCCCTGTAAGATCACACGTTATCTGCCAGGCTCTGAGGACGACACCACATCATATAAACAGAAGTGATATCATAGTACCTTTGGTAAGGTAAACACATCATAGCCAAACACAGAAAAATGAGCAGAGATGTTTACTTCAGATGCAACTCAGGCAAAATGGCTTTCGATACTAATCCATTTTTATTTCCATTTTTCTATCGACTGTTGAACGGTCGGCTGTGTGAGACATAAGATGCTGAGAATGTCAAACTGTTCCTCTGACTGGGGATACTGGTGTGGCCACTGTTGCTCTCAGGCATGTGGAGGTTCTCAGCCTGGAAGAGATGCAGGTGTTCTCCATGTCTGTAGGACATTTAGCAAACTTCCGTGCAATGAAGGTGAAATCGCACTTGAGTAGGAATTCATACAATTTTATTTAAGGAAGGTTTTCTTTACATGTGGCACGACATGTTTCGTGGAGACAATCCTCCCCATCAGGTGCCACTACTTAACAATGTCATTTAAATCCTATCATTACACTTGGGTCCCACCGTCCAGCACCAATCAGTACAGACCTACCACTCTCCACTTTGTCTGGCAGTAACCGTTGTAAGGGAGAGTGATTAAGGGGGATTACGTGGCGAGGGTTGACCTGGGTAGCTGGGAGTGTCAACAACCTTTCTTATTCCCCAGTAAGTGATGGTCACCCGGTTGGACGCCTTGGCGTGTCGCTCTCTCATCGGATCGCTTGTATTGCTTCCACCACTCGTTCACAACGATCTCCGCTGCCTGACGTGACCAGCAGATGAACCCAGAATTTGTGTTAACGTTGTCTTTGGTAGCGATGTAAGCCGCTTCTAATGTCTTTCTGATTTGTTTGCTTAAGTCCTCATGCAGTATTCTCGCCTCGTCTCACTACACGGATTTGCAACGACGAGTTCCGCTCTGTTTTTTTAAATGTTTCCTCCAAAGTTATCTGCCTCATTAATGATGATTTTTGTCTTGGAAGTCTCCCTTTGATTTTATCAACTGACGTGATTTCTTGAGTTATGAATGCACGCTGCTCTAGTCCTTCAATAAGTCCATCACACATTTTTACCATGTCGTCTATAGACGCTTTTTCTGCAGTGTTAACGAAGTCATCCTCAAAGTCTCTTATCGCGATCACCTTAATTCAGAATCATTTCAGCTATTTCACTATCGGTGAGTGCATGAACAACTGGAGCATCATTATCTGCAAGCCTTTTTGACATTTTCAACAATAATTTGTACCACAGAGCAGAGACTAAGCAAAATATGCAATAAGTAATGCACGTAGGTCTGGCGATGACGATGGTTGGTAACAAACTGGCGCCAACGGAGCATCACAGCCCAACATAGGCAAGTGAGGTCAGGTGTGGAATTTTCCACTTGTAACCTCATGTCGCGGCTTAAAAAGTTTCGGATTTTGGAACATTTCGGATTTTCGGATTAGGGATGCTCAACCTGTGTATTGGTTTAACTGTTATACATTGTTTACTGTCCATTGGTGTCTTGGCTGCAAATACCATTTAGTTACCGTAATACTGGATGGAATACCTTCAAACGCCAATTTAGAATCAAAGCATTTATCATTTTCTATTTCCTGAATTTACTGTAATTTTTGCATCGACAGCGAATCGCATCACACGAAGAAAAGCTGTATCACTAGGAAAAATGTAGTGAAGCGGATTACATCTCATCATACAACTAGACCAGCGTTGTCATCAGTTCTGTGGCAGTCGGTGTGGATATGATAGTGACTCAGATACCACACGTGTGATGTGGGCAGAAATCTGAATCGTTTTAGGTTGACATATGCCAGATGCTTAAATTTCCTTAGCATAAACAGTTGTACCTGGCATTCCAGAACATAACACAGTAATAAGATGTATGTAGGAATTCATTAATGAAACCGTAGGCAGGTTCATCAATATTTTCTCTCATGTCATCACTTCACGACTTAGCTTCTGTGACAGTAGTTCCTGTTCTTCCCGCAGGTGTGTTGGTGGTGCTGATGGTCATATGCCTCTTCGTGGCCTTCGCCCATCGTGATCCACAGTTCAGAAGAGGTAATAACCATACAATACCTATGACACATTCATGACACATTCATGGGGCAATGAAACAAAGAAAGGTTGTCTGGATTTAGACTGTGATTATCATTTACAGTACAGTGGCAATGAGATCTGAAAGTCTGATATAAATGCCGACATTTGCGAACGACGGCAGATGTCTCCCCCGTACCCATCTTAAAGGTCAGATAGCCATGTTCATTCTCGTAGTATATTCATCGTAAGAACTACAACCACTGCCCTTCGAACTCTAGCATGTCGTTCGGTCATGATGGACTAAGATAGGCGTCTAAGGTTGGTCAAGGTGATAAGTGGAGACAAAAAGAAAAGTAAGAAAAGAAACAGGCAATGTTTCCCTCTCCGTGAAGAGAAACACTAATTACAACGCTGTCAGAGTTCAACACAGTCTTCCAAACAGGGAGAATAACTTCCTACATGTTTCCAAAAACATGTTGCGAAATTTTTCATGATTTAATTCTTTTTTCGTGATAAGCTATATAGTCTCTGCAACTTCTAGAAATAACATCAGAACTTCATTATATCAATCATCATCAAAAGATGCTGTAAAAAGGAAAGAAAGGTATATGAACATAACTTTGGTGCATCACAGATCCATCTTTATAACAGTAGATGATGACTATGAGTTATGAAATGTGCTACTTTTTCCAATTCATAACACTCAAACAGGACACAATATGCAAGGAAAAGAATAGTTCGGGATACGCTTCGAGTATGTTATTCTAGAGAGAGCAGTTCTTTCATGAATACTTCCGGAAATCTATGTGAATTATTAAGCACTTTTTTCCCCTGGCATTTTAGTAGCTGTTGTTTATATGAGAAATCTCTTATAAGTCTACATATGCAGCGTATGAAGGTGAAATCATACTTCAGTAGGAGTTCATACAATTTTATCTAACATATAATTTTTTCTATACATGTGGCACGACAGGTTTCGTGGAGACAATCCACCTCATCAGGCACCAGTACTTAACAAAGTTATCTAAATTTCAACACCACACTTGGTTCCCGCCATACAACACCAGTCTTTCTAGGCCAAACACTGTTTGCTATGTCTGGTCGTAACCCTCGTAAGGGAGAGTGATTAAGGAGGGTCAGGTGGCGTGGGTTGACCTGGGTAGCTGGGTGTGCCATGAACAATTTCTTTTATGTTTTCGTGTTTTATCAATTCTCTCATAATGGTTTGGTTAAGGCTAGAATGGGCTTTAGAATTACCTGGGGACAAGTTAAAGTTCTTAGCATTAGCAGTCAAAACAGATTCAATGACGTTACGTGTTGCATAATCAGCAGAGGGGTATGAAATAACGGGATTTTCAAGATCCATGGGGTGATCATTTTCATGATACTGTTTAGCGATCGCAATTTTGTGGTCACCCCTTCGTACTGAATGTCGAGGCCAATAACACCTCTCCGTTACAGTCTTACCTGTCTGGCCTTGCATCTGACGGCGCAAACACTCCCAACTGTTGCATTATTTGACCTATTATTCATTAAGTTCTTGATGAGGGTGTTATTGTACTGGATTGCAACATCACAAGAATTGTTTTTAGAACATTTCTTAGATCAGCCAAGTTGGGAGAATAGGGCAACATTAAACTTTTAGACTTTATCTGTCACATCTTTGTTACAGGAGGCATAAAATGTCTTCTTAGCTTTCCACTGAGCTTTGTTCACAAACCAATTGGGATAGTACAACTACCTAAAGATACGTATTATATGACTACATTCATTTACCAGGCCTATGAGATCACATATCCATAGTGCTCTTAAAAACATAGACATAACTACAGACATTTTTACAGAAGGATCATGTACTGAGAAACAATGAATATAACTATCAGAGTTGGTAGGCTTCCTGTAGATTTTAAAGGACAAATTATCAGATTCTCTGTTTATCAACACATCTAGAAAAGGCACTTTGCCTTCTTTTTCCTATTCCATCTTGAATTTGATGGTGGCGTGGATGTTATTCAATTCATTAAAGAAAACATCACAAACTTGGGAGGATGGCCACAAGGAAAACACATCATCCACTTATCTAAACCAGACTTTCGGATGATTATCGATTGAAGTTAAAATTTCATAGATTTTAGGAAGTTTGGAATTTTGATCGGATTTCCTCCCCATATTCACTTAAACTTTCCACATCCATAGAAAGTTGATCATAAGGAATGATTCATGCAAACTTTACAGTCATTTCACCGAGTCTGCTTGGTCTGGATAGTATAATCTTTTGGCTACTAGAACCTTATCACATCGTCAGCATTGGTCAGCATCTTGGGTTTTAGTGATCAAATGAAAGTTATCTTAACGCCCCGTTGTCGTCTGTTTATTTACACTCAATATATTTGAGCTACGCAGCACCGTGTGGGAGAGAAGCCGTCTGAGCAACATGAAAAAGACGTCCAGTACTCTCGTTCACCCAGACAACCTTGTGTTTCCTTCCTTCCTCCCTCCGCTTTATTGGTTACTCTCGCTCCTATACAGTATGCAGATGACGATCTTTTCTCTGACAATAATCAAGTTGTATCGTAAGTATTATCTGGGGCATATGCATTTACATCATCATATCATGATTACATATAGACGTTGTCTGGTGGACGGTGTGTGTTGTGGGTTAATCTTGCTTTTTATCTGGCCTCATATATAGAACGAAAAAGGTTGAAGCTCCGTAAATACCGCAAACTTATGAGGGAAATGAAGAGGCTGTTGAAAGAAAAACGTCAAGAGGAGCAGGATGCCTTGATGTACATCCAGCATGATTACCCTCAACCACCTACTCCTGTTAGTGATGGAAGCAGCAACCGGAATTACCTGCAGAATGACATTCTCGTCCAACCCATCATCCTGTAAGTAGGGATCACCGCCCGTATGTCCTGACCACTCTCCGAATCTACGTGTGTGTGTGTGTGACTGTCTTCACCCATGCCTGTGTCGATCTCGCCTTTACATGTCTGACTCACATCCCACACTTAACTACCTGTTCCTTCCTCCACCTTAATCATGGACCGATTTTACCCCACCAGACACACAGATAACTCTCCCTCCGGACTTACATCTCTGCATTACTCACGTAGAGTAATGCAGATTGGATCTCTTCTCTTTTACAATACGTAGACTTCGTAGCGACTTGATCCAAGTTTTCAAAATTCTGAACACGTTCGATAAAGTAAATCACGAATATCTTTTCGAAATACAAGAAAATACGGTTACCTGGACAAGCTAAAAGATGTAGTGCGGACGTGGGAAAAAGATTCATTTCCAATAGGTGTGTTGAGCATTGGAATAATTTACCATCAGACGAAGTGAATGCTAAGACTATAAATACCTTCAAAATTCGTTTAGACAAATATTTTATAAATTCAAGTATACTTTGAGAAAAACGTCAGAAATAAGCTGTATAAATGACTGCGGTAACGGGGACAATAGAAGGCTAATGTGCAGCAGCGAGGAGTCGGTGATCGCTTAAAAAACTGTTGAGCAGAATTACATTTTCTTGTCAAGCTAAACTCCTCTCTTTTGTGCCAGACAACCCAGTCGTGGGCCAATCAGGCCTTCTGTTGTCTGTCTTCCTCATGTAAATTCATAACAGCTAGGCTTCCTCCTCAAAATACTCACAGGTCTTTCTGTTCCCTTAAAAACGAAATCGTTTGGAATCTAATTTACAAATATCTTTTCTCTTTGCCTGTGACATCCTTTTCCTTCATTACTAACAAACATGTGTACGTATTCTATCTTTCTGCCTTTCAAGTTCAGTCCTTCTCCCTAAATTATCCAGCCTTCAGAACACATTGTCCTTCCCATTCACACTTTCCTATAAAATATCGCATGTCAGTATACTCTCTCTCCATACCCCGTCGTGGCCTTGATCAGCTGTATCTCTGTCCGTTGATGCAGTAGAGGAAGTGGTGGGTGGGAAGGAGGCGGTTGCTGGACTATCTTTATGTATCAGAATCTTCGGATACCATTACTGGCCTCCGGTAGATGACCACGTCATAGACCATCAGGTCGTGTATTGTACGTCCGTCCCATGTATAAAGTTCACCCTTCCTCTCTCTCTCTCTCTCTCTCTCTCTCTCTCTCTCTCTCTCTCTCTCTCTCTCTCTCTCTCTCTCTTACTACTTTCTTCGCTTTGTCTCATACTCGTCCCATTCTCTCTCTCTCTCATGTCCTTCCTATATACTTGATCTACTCAGTTCCATAGATGAAGTTAACAGGATTCCTCCAAGTAAAGTTCTTATTGGAATCTAAGATTCCTTAGGTTAAGATCTATCATATCCTCACGACGGTCCAGGGAATTGAATAGTCAATGTAAATCCAGTGCGTTGAGAAGTGGATACCGTATAAAAGTTGCAGAGTTAGTATTGGGTCCTCGTATTTCTATCATTTACTTCTTATGTATATCATTTCAATTATCGTTATCATTCTTATCATCCTTTTTGGTCATAGACATCACTTACGTCTCAGAGCCAGGGTGTGTGTGGCTTAGGGCTTATGATAATTGCATTATTGAACATGATTCCTTTACTGGCGCCATTCACTGTATTTACTGAATAACAATTGTAAATAGAAGTTGCACCACGAGACTCGTATCCCAAAAGAAAGTGTATAATGAAGGACTTTATACATAGTCACCCTCACTATTGATTGGTATTTTCATGATGATTAATATTCTTTTTTGATACACTAGAATGCCAGGCGCCACCTTATCCCCAGACGTCATGGAGAACCTCGAAGCCAACCAGTAGGAAGGAGCGAGTTGGGGTGGATGACCAGTGCTGGTGTGGCCCACAGGAGTCATCACCACCACCACCACAAGTCATCAGCTCCATTATGACCACCAGTCGTCAACACCACCACAACCACAAGTCGTCAACACCACAACAACCACAAGACGTCAACACCATCACAACCACAAGTCGTCAACACCACCACAACCACAAGTCGTCAACACCACCACAACCACAAGTCGTCAACACCACAACAACCACAAGACGTCAACACCATCACAACCACAAGACGTCAACACCATCACAACCACAAGTCGTCAACACCACCACAACCACAAGTCGTCAACACCACCACAACCACAAGTCGTCAACACCACCACAACCACAAGTCGTCAACACCACCACAACCACAAGTCGTCAACACCACCACAACCACAAGTCGTCAGCACCACCACAACCACAAGTCATCAGCTCCATTATGACCACCAGTCGTCAACACCACCACGACTGCCAGTCGTCAACACCACCACAACCACAAGTCATCAGCACCACCACAACCACCAGTCGTCAACACCACGCTAGCAGGCCAGACCACACTCTGAAGTACACACTAACCTAAGCCATCCGTTCGGGTGACCGTGTGGGACGGCACCAGACCTTCAGCGGGCTAGTCTTCTGACCACCTTAATCTTTTGAGCGCGACGGTACGAAACCCATGGGCACGACGGTATGGGACCCTTGTGTACGACGGTACGATTCGGGCACAACGGTATGGTACCCTTGAGCACGACGGCACGATTCGAGCACGACGGTACGATTCGGGCACGACGGTATGGTACCCTTGAACACGATGGTACGATTCGGGCACGACGGTATGGTACCCTTGAGCACGACGGTACGATTCGGGCCCGACTTTACGAGGCCTCTCTAGTCTACCACTTGTCTTCAGTCGTAGTGTTAAAGGATCAGCAAACTACGCTTCAAATTGCAGCCCTTTCCTTCCCACAGAAAATTAAACGTGGACGATGCATTACTACGACACCTGATTGACAGCTTAACATTCAAAATAGCACAGGTGACAGCAGTCAGATATCACTGTTTCCCTCTGGGTGAAATACTCTTCAAATGCCACTGCCTTGCTTCTGTTAACCGTCTTTTAATCTTGGATGGTTAAGTGACTCGACGACATCACTGTAGTTAGCTGTTCCTGTATTGCAACACCTCCACTCTATACCCTTGTCCCACCTCAGTGTTGCTGAGGTAACTGCATGACGACAGACTCGTCTGAAATTCCTTCACTCAGCCTAGAAATGAAAGGTTTGGTTATCTTTCTTTGGGAAAGAGACATCAAGAAATACTAATTATGACACTGTAATCACATGGAATACAGGAACATTGATTACCTCACACGACTGGATGGAAAACCAACCACATGTATGTTGAATTCTTGTGTGAATCCAGTTGGGTACGGCAGTACTACCACTGACCACGATGGTATAACCTTACAATCTCTCACCACGATGGTATAACTCTTACAACCCTTCGGTGCGACACTACAACCATTGAGCAGAATGATACACCCTTACAACCCCGCAGAACGACGTTACATTCCTTGAGCACGACGGTACAACCCATGAGCACGAAGGTACAATCCTTCAGTACGACGGTACAACGCTTAAGCACGACGGTACAACCCCTGAGCACGACGGTACAATCCTTCAGTACGACAGTATAACCTTTGAGTACGACGGTATAACCCTTGAACACGACGGTACAATCCTTCAGTACGACGGTACAACCCTTCAGTACGACGGTACAACCTTTGAGCACAACCCTTGAACGACGGTACAACCCTTCAGTACGACGGTATAACCCTTGAGCACGACGGTACAACCCCTGAGCACGATGGTATACTCTGGTATGTTGGTAACAAGATGCGCGACCCCATCAGCTGGTGCTGGGGTTTAAA
Organism: Panulirus ornatus; assembly: GCF_036320965.1. NCBI lineage: Eukaryota > Metazoa > Arthropoda > Malacostraca > Decapoda > Palinuridae > Panulirus > Panulirus ornatus. Next base: position 21,246,694 of record NC_092245.1, read on the forward strand.
ACTTTTTTGAACGTTGCACGTGATGAAGCTAATTGTCCCCGAGAAACATCTTGTACATCGTGTATTGAATAATTAATGTAGAATGTAAATAAAGAAAATCATTTGAACTCCTACTGAAGTGCGATTTCACCTTCATACCTTTCATCACAGACTAGTGTGATCATTATATATATCTGTCTATATATAGGTAGGTAGATAGATAGATATATATGATGATCACACATATCTATCTGTCTATATATAGGTAGGTAGATAGATAGATATATATGATGATCACACACGTCCGTGATGGAAGTTATGAAGGTGAAATCGCACTTCAGCAGGAGTTCAAACACTTTCATTTAACATGTAATTTTGGGATTTACATAATTTGTTAAGTACTGGCACCTGATGAGGTGGATTGTCTTCACGAAACATGTCGTGCCACATGTATAGAAAAATTACATTGTATGAACTCCTACTGAAGTGCGATTTCACCTACCACTCACCCTTCCTTCTTCCTACTTGTACTCAAGCATTTCATACAAATTTTTCTTTGCTTCCATCAGCTTTCCATAGGATATCTCTCTCAACCCTATCATATGCTTTCTCTAGATCTATAAACGCCACATACAAATCCTTTATATATATATATATATATATATATATATATATATATATATATATATATATATATATATATATATATATATATATATAAGAGGTGGCGATGCTGTTCCCTGTGGGGCAGAGTGGCGCCGGAAATGGAGAAAGGCGAGCAAGTATGAATATGTACATGTGTACATATGTATGAGTATGTATATGCATGTATGTATATAAATATAGAAGAATTCGAACCTATGCGCTCGATCCTAGGCGGTCCGTGAATGCGCCACGGTTCACGAACGCTACACCATTTAAAGTCACCTCCCTTCACCTCTGCTTACGATCACACGGAAACCTTTCCAAGTACGCTACGGTAACTACAGTACCACTTAACTACACCCATATAGGTAGAATCAGTTGACGAAAAAGTATATAAGTATTCGTATCTTTTCCCCAGCTACACACAAATTATCAACTCGACTATCATATCCCATATCATATATCTCCATGTTGATGTGGCTATGTGGTAGGATGGGAGAAATACCACATTAACGATAACTGATATTTTTTTTTTTAATTCCCCTTGTTCATAATGGTTCGGTATACTACGTGTACTGGTTGTGGTCTACCGTTAGTGGTCTTGGAGAAGCGAGAGCTGTGCAACCTGCCCTCGTTGGGCGAGGGTGCCTGGTCCAGAGTGTATGGGATCAACCTCCCGGGCTAGGCGCCCCTCTGCTTGAAGATGTTCCATGAGAAGGACTCGGAGGCGATGTTGATGCTACACCGTGAGGCGGAGAGCATGATGGCTCTCGACGTACCAGGGGTTCCTCGCCTCGTAGGCCTGAGCGTAGACCCGCCAGGTCTGCTTATGACCCGACACTCACACCTCACGTTACTAGACCTCATCCAGCGCGTGACGGTGGTACCTGACGTCACGCTGCTGGACATCCTGGTCCAGTTGTGTCAGGTAGTGGCCGACATCCATAACAGTGGCTTCGTTCACAACGACCTGAAGCCCAATAATGTGAGCGTGGAGCTCTTGGATGACTCCCGGGTCCGAGTGATGCTGCTGGACTTAGGGATGCTTACACCTGTGGGGGAGACTCCGCAATGTTTCGTCATTAATCAGGCTAAGGATGAGTACACACGCTCCCTCAGAGAGACAATGAGGGAGTTACGATATCCATGGTACGCCCCCGAAGTCTATCATGGAGGGCCGGCCACGCCAGACTCAGACGTTTATTCTCTGTCGTACACCACCCGCTTCATCTTGGACCGCATGTCGTCTCCACCGTCAGCGTTGGTAGAGTGCGTTCAGAGGGGTCTCGGGCCGGCGGGGTCGCGTCCTTCCGTGAAGACGATGTTGGACCTGGCGGCTTGTGGAAATGAATCCAACGGAAATGTTCGCCTTCATACGACTCTGGGGGACGATGGGTCAGTTTGCCAGATGTGAACAACAAGAAATGACATGGTTTCTCTGAAGCTTCGACTCGAAACGTCGTCTAGCTTCCTTATTCTGTTTTCCCCTATCTCCAGACACCCCACCTTTCATGTTTTCTTTCACCAATCGTTTATCAGTAGCTGTATTGAGGGAAATGGCAGTCTCACACTCTGAAGATCCTGTTGGTTCTTAAACTCGCATAAATGATCAAGACCAAATCGTTATCGTAATACCCAACAAGGAACAAAGTCCTTTACTTTCTTTGCTCAAAAGCTCGAAGAGTCAGGGCTTCACCTACTATCGCTCGAAGCAAACCTTGACTAAAGTTTTTTCGTGTCACATCTTTTTTGAATAGGTTAGAATGGTTCTCTGAACAAATAATTGGAATACATATAAATCATACCCATGGTAAGAGCACAAATTATTGTTTCATACAACCGACCTAGGTTCAGTAAGTCTCAGAGTGAATCCTGGGACGTTATTTCGCCCGAGATTATACATGAAGTGTGCTGGTCCGACACATTGGTATTGTATGTATATGTCTGGTTTGTCAACAACGGTCAAATGTTTAAGATATGTGCTCAAAAGTCATATACATAGTGTTATGTGGTGTTATACTGTACATTTGAGCCTAGAAGGTGTTCTAAGATTTATCGGATGGTGATCATGATTCATGTCACTGATGGCCTTAATTACCTGGCAATCGATACATCTAAAGCTCAAGTATCAAATCAAATGATATTAGTATCATAAAGATAGAATAGGTACCGCAATATCACAATTTATAAAGTACAGCATTTGGTGTCTGTTGTAGAATTTGGCCAAACGAGTTACATATAGTTACCCTTAAATATCGGCTGTACCATAGAAAACTCTCAGGTATTCATGTTTTCGTTTTCTTTGGTCTGCGTTCTGAGACTATAAGATTTTCCAGATATAGAAACGTTGAATAGAAAAGGAACAAAATAAAATCATGCTGATATTTAGTGCATGTGTGATAACTATTTTAAATCAGATCATGTTGATAATGAGTGCACGTGTGAAGAATATTTTTGAACAGTACATGCGATTATTATTTGTGTTGGAGAGAGTTCTACACTCGAGAACTCTCTCATCCTTGTTCACACGTATCTTAACTTCTGATATGTATATTCTTGAAGGGTAGGTCAGAGGTCGTGCTCAAGAAGTTAAGGAACATTTTGAATGTTCATATTCTTAGTACGAGACACCATACTTAAAATAATTCATGGTGAATATATTTCATCTATGGATAAAAGACGAAATACAGAATTTACAGAGCACTTGTTTACGATTATAACACCAACATTTATATGAAAAATCATTCAACATTAGATACCATATTTACAAGATTTTTTTTCAAATTCAAACAACAGAAATCAGTAAGTATATAAATGGATTTTTATATACTTTACCGACATGAAACTCATATCAAGAATCCTAATTTGTCTATTTCATGTCAAATGAAAATTTCAAGTGTGGTTTACAGGAACACAGGATGCTGACGCAGGGTCTAAGTTTGCTCAAACAATCATTCAAGAGCTTAACAGCAACTCCAATAGCAAGCAACTTTCCCCACCGTTACTAGGAACTTAATACACAGGCTTTGATTATAACCTCCAATTACTGATGATTTCTATTCATCATGTACCAGGTCGAACTGAAAGGTAATCAATCTACTGCAAAGTAGATTTACTTATATAGCTACTAAATCTAGGCTGTCTTGATGGTTTTCCATTATAAATGATAGTCATTCTTGGGTAGAATCAAGGATGGGGTGGAGTAGGTTCGACGGAGATGGAGCCACCGCTGTCGCCTTCGGTAATCCTGCAACACACGGCCCAGGGAGAAGCAGAACCACGCCGGCGGTTCCTCGCCACACTGATAGATCTGGCAGACAGTCGACAGGGCCCTCAGAACAACGTCTCGTGGGGGGAAACTGGCTGTGCCTCGCCTGTGAGGAGGGAATTCACACTTAAGGCCATGGCGACTGTTGGGGAACAAGCGGTCAAAGACGTACGTGAACCACCTGGGTATGTCGCTGCGACACTCGACCGCCTGACTGAGCGTAGATAGGGCAAAGGCGAGCTCCTGCCGAGAGGGACACTGCTTCATTACAGAGCTTGAGCCATAGTCCGGTTCACTGACGGATGGCACGAAAGGAATAACATCAGACTGGCAGGACGCCTTCTGGTAAGAAATCACGACATTCTTGACGTCAGCTACCCTGGTGTTGTCTCCGAAAGTAGTTGTTATATTCTCTGTAGATGATGTTCCAGGAGTTATATCTTGTCCCTTATCCTCGCCACTGAAGGTCCGAGGCTGTTCGAAATCTTTCGTAGTTCGTCCTTTCTCGTCAATTATGCCGTGCAACGTTGCCTTCGATATTCGGCAGCGGTCAGCTAAGTCCCGGATGTATCTGGCCCCGCGAGCGCTGAACTGACGAAGAATACGAAGTTTCTGGTGTCGAGAAAGGGTGCTGCGAGGAGCCATTGTGTGACTTCCTCAGGGGTTATGAGGGTATACGCCTGGTACAGCAGACCTTATACTGACAATGTCGCTTTGAGAAGACCATAACTAAACTGGCGTCTGTCCCGTTTCAAGGTTCAACTCAACAGTTTGGATTCACCGCAGACAACAGAGGAAACAGCGCATTTACCTCTCAACAGTCGTAAAATAATTACATGCGTATGTAGCACCTTCTCTTATTTGTAAAGTTGAAATTCCTCTGATACAGAAAAAGACTACAGCTTATCTAAGGACGAAAATGCTTACGAAGAAGTGGTCATTTATCATTCTAACTGCTTTTAAGGTATCAGAAATCTTCGACAGTTTTAATCATTTCGTTTGGTTATCAGTTGATATTATTGCGTGCTTGTGCCTTCACAGGATTCTTAGAAAACTGTACATGGTAGAATATGGTTTACTTTTCTCAACATGACAGTCAAACGGATTCTCTTCTTGGAAGACAAACCAGAGGAACTATTCTTATCAAAGCAACATAATGGGAGTAAGACATATCTGACATAAGCGAACGCTCTCAGTAATTTGATTTATCTCAGAACATACAGTGGCCCATTATTTGCGCTATTTCATTTCCTGATATGAAAGTACTATTTTCAATCTCGCGGGATCCAAAGAGAGGGAAAGCAAGTAGTCAATGACGTCAACTGACATTGTTTACATTATATGTCCTACGGGCCATTAGCAATGGGTGGACAGGTCTACCAACCCTGCCAAACTTCTCCATCCGCTACACATAAGAATGGAGCAGATGTGGTGAAAGAAAGCCTATTCAGAGAATCAATACAAAGCTATTGATCTTGCTTCTGATAAAGTTTCCTAAGTCCTCTAACAAATCAACACCTCGCCTGATGGTACAGAAAATTTTGTATGATTGTGTACGTGGTTCAAGACGATTCACGTTATGAATTCGAGACAGTCCGAAGCCTATAACGAGACATTGCTCAGATTTAGATGGAACTGAGAAAGTCTTGTACGGCAAATTCATTGGGACGTTTACGAATTCTACCTGGATAACCAAATTCTACACCCAAAAGCACATTTATTTTCTCTAATTTTGCAAAGCTACTAAATTGTGTAGCTCTTTAAAGTGCAAAATCAATGGTATTCGAATAACTTTCATTCAGCATCAAAACATATCCAATACATATACCAAAGGAGCGTATAGAATATGAAGAAAGCAATATCATATAAACAGAGCTAGCCTTTTTTGTATCATTTCACAGCAAACAGTGAGTATTGGATCAGCGCTCTAGAATTAAGTATTTTACTAGAACTCAGGAACAGGAAGTTTTGAACATCTTTTGACATAGTAGTGGGGAAATTCCCCCTGTAGGCCCTTCCTTCTCCCCTCTGTATCCATGAGTAAATAGCCATTTTTTCCTTCATGACTAGTTATATATATATATATATATAAATATATATATATATATATATATATATATATATATATATATATATATATATATATATATATATATATATCCTGGGGATAGGGGAGAAAGAATACTTCCCACGTATTCCCTGCGTGTCGTAGAAGGCGACTAAAAGGGAAGGGAGCGGGGGGCTGGAAATCCTCCCCTCTCATTTTTTTATTTTAATTTTCCAAAAGAAGGAACAGAGAAGGGGGCCAGGTGAGGGTATTCCCTCAAAGGCCCAGTCCTCTGTTTGGTAAAGTGTGTGAAAGAAGAAAGTTAAGAGTAAATGTGAATAAGAGCAAGGTTAATAGGTACAGTAGGGTTGAGGGTCAATTCAATTGGGAGTTGAGTTTGAATGGAGAAAAACTGGAGGAAGTGAAGTGTTTTAGATATCTGGGAGTGGATCTGGCAGCGGATGGAACCATGGAAGCGGAAGTAGATCATAGGGTGGGGGAGGGGGCGAAAATTCTGGGAGCCTTGAAGAATGTGTGGAAGTCGAGAACATTATCTCGGAAAGCAAAAATGGGTATGTTTGAAGGAATAGTGGTTCCAACAATGTTGTATGGTTGCGAGGCGTGGACTATGGATAGAGTTGTGCGCAGGAGGATGGATGTGCTGGAAATGAGATGTTTGAGGACAATGTGTGGTGTGAGGTGGTTTGATCGAGTAAGTAACGTAAGGGTAAGAGAGATGTGTGGAAATAAAAAGAGCGTGGTTGAGAGAGCAGAAGAGGGTGTTTTGAAATGGTTTGGTCACATGGAGAGAATGAGTGAGGAAAGATTGACCAAGAGGATATATGTGTCGGAGGTGGAGGGAACAAGGAGAAGAGGGAGACCAAATTGGAGGTGGAAAGATGGAGTGAAAAAGATTTTGTGTGATCGGGGCCTGAACATGCAGGAGGGTGAAACGAAGGCAAAGAATAGAGTGAATTGGAGCGATGTGGTATACCGGGGTTGACGTGCTGTCAGTGGGTTGAATCAAGGCATGTGTATGGAGGTGGGTTGGGTCATTTCTTTCGTCTGTTTCCTTGCGCTACCTCGCAAACGCGGGAGACAGCGACAAAGCAAAAAAAAAAAATATATATATATATATATATATATATATATATATATATATATATATATATTATCCCTGGGGATAGGGGAGAAAGAATACTTCCCACGTATTCCCTGCGTGTCGTAGAAGGCGACTAAAAGGGGAGGGAGCGGGTGGCTGGAAATCCTCCCCTCTCGTTTTTTTTTTGATTTTCCAAAAGAAGGAACAGAGAAGGGGGCCAGGTGAGGATTTTCCCTCTAAGGCCCAGTCCTCTGTTCTTAACGCTACCTCGCAAACGCGGGAAATGGCGAATAGTATGAAAAAAAAAAAAAAAAAAAAAAAAAAAATATATATATATATATATATATATATATATATATATATATATATATATATATATATATATATATATATATATTTGCTTTGTCGCTGTCTCCAGCGTTAGCGAGGTAGCGCAAGGAAACACGAAAGAATGGCCCAACTTACCCACATACACATGTATATACATGCACGTCCACACCCGCAAATATACATACCTATACATCTCAATGTATACTTATATATACCCACACAGACATATACATATATACCCATGTACATAATTCATACTGTCTGCCTTTATTCATTTCCATCGCCACCTCGCCACACATGGAATAACATCCCCCTCCCCCCTCATATGTGCGAGGTAGCGCTAGGAAAAGTCAAAAAAGGCCCCATTCGTTCACACTCAGTCTCCAGCTGTCATGCAATAATGCCCGAAACCACAGCTCCCATTCCACATCCAGGCCCCACAGAACTTTCCATGGTTTACCCCAGACGCTTCACATGCCCTGATTCAATCCATTGACAGCAGGTCGACCCCGGTATACCACATCGATCCAATTCACTCTATTCCTCGCCCGCCTTTCACCCTCCTGCATGTTCAGGCCCCGATCACTCAAAATCTTTTTCACTCCATCTTTCCACCTCCAATTTGGTCTCCCACTTCTCCTCGTTCCCTCCACCTCCGACATATATATCCTCTTGGTCAATCTTTCCTCGCTCATTCTCTCCATGTGACCAAGCCATTTCAAAACACCCTCTTCTGCTCTCTCAACCACACTCTTTTTATTTCCACACATCTCTCTTACCCTTACATTACTTACTCGATCAAACCACCTCACACCACTTATTGTCCTCAAACATCTCATTTCCAGCACATCCACCCTCCTGCGCACAACTCTATCCATAGCCCACGCCTCGCAACCATACAACATTGTTGGAACCACTATTCCTTCAAACATACCCATTTTTGCTTTCCGAGATAATGTTCTCGACTTCAAACATTCTTCAAGGCTCCCAAGATTTTCGCCCCCTCCCCCACCCTATGATTCACTTCCGCTTCCATGGTTCCATCCGCTGCCAGATCCACTCCCAGATATCTAAAACACTTTACCTCCTCCAGTTTTTCTCCATTCAAACATACCTCCCAATTGACTTGACCCTCAACCCTACTGTACCTAATAACCTTGCTCTTATTCACATTTACTCTTAACTTTCTTCTTTCACACACTTTACCAAACTCAGTCACCAGCTTCTGCAGTTTCTCACATGAATCAGCCACCAGCGCTGTATCATCAGCGAACAACAACTGACTCACTTCCCAAGCTCTCTCATCCACAACAGACTTCATACTTGCCACTCTTTCCAAAACTCTTGCATTCACCTCCCTAACAACCCCATCCATAAACAAATTAAACAACCATGGAGACATCACACACCCCTGCCGCAAACCTACATTCACTGAGAACCAATCACTTTCCTCTCTTCCTACACGTACACATGCCTTACATCCTCGATAAAAACTTTTCACTGCTTCTAACAACTTGCCTCCCACACCATAAATTCTTAGTACCTTCCACAGAGCATCTCTATCATCTCTATCATATGCCTTCTCCAGATCCATGAATGCTACATACAAATCCATTTGCTTTTCTAAGTATTTCTCACATACATTCTTCAAAGCAAACACCTGATCCACACATCCTCTACCACTTCTGAAACCACACTGCTCTTCCCCAATCTGATGCTCTGTATATGCCTTCACCCTCTCAATCAATACCCTTCCATATAATTTACCAGGAATACTCAACAAACTTATACCTCTGTAATTTGAGCACTCACTCTTATCCCCTTTGCCTTTGTACAATGGCACTATGCAAGTATTCCGCCAATCCTCAGGCACCTCACCATGAGTCATACATACATTAAATAACCTTACCAACCAGTCAACAATACAGTCACCCCCTTTTTTAATGAATTCCACTGCAATACCATTCAAACCTGCTGCCTTGCCGTCTTTCATCTTCCGCAAAGCTTTTTTCTACCTCTTCTCTGTTTACCAAATCATTTTCCCTAACCCTCTCACTTTGCACACCGCCTCGACCAAAACACTCTATATCTGCCATTCTATCATCAAACACATTCAACAAACCTTCAAAATACTCACTCCATCTCCTTCTCACATCACCACTACTTGTTATCACCTCCCCATTAGCCCTCTTCACTGAAGTTCCCATTTGCTCCCTTGTCTTACGCACTTTATTTACCTCCTTCCAGAACATCTTTTTATTCTCCCTAAAATTTAATGACGCTGGCTCACCCCAACTCTCATTTGCCCTCTTTTTCACCTCTTGCACCTTTCTCTTGACCTCCTGTCTCTTTCTTTTATACATCTCCAACTCACTTGCATTTTTTCCCTGCAAAAATGGTCCAAATGCCTCTCTCTTCTCTTTCACTAATAATCTTACTTCTTCATCCCACCACTCACTACCCTTTCTAATCAACCCACCTCCCACTCTTCTCATGCCACAAGCATCTTTTGCGCAAGCCATCACTGATTCCCTAAATACATCCCATTCCTCCCCCACTCCCCTTACATCCTTTGTTCTCACCTTTTTCCATTCTGTACTCAGTCTCTCCTGGTACTTCCTCACACAAGTCTCCTTCCCATGCTCGCTTACTCTCACCACCCTCTTCACCCCAACATTCTCTCTTCTTTTCTGAAAATCCATACAAATCTTCACCTTCCCCTCCACAAGATAATGATCAGACATCCCTCCAGTTGCACCTCTCAGCACATTAACATCCAAAAGTCTCTCTTTCGCGCACCTATCAATTAACACGTAATCCAATAACGCTCTCTTGCCATCTCTCCTACTTACATACGTATACTTATGTATATCTCGCTTTTTATAGTGAAAATCCTTTATAGATGCCCTGAGGAAGCTGAATCAAGTGGAAGATGTGTGAACCCCAGCAGTCTGCACAGTATGAAGGTTTTCTACTGTCTCGGACGGTAAGCTTAACAATACCGATGTGTTAAAACACTCTGGCCAGCCCTTACTTTACGCTCAGAGCGTAGGAACCCGACCGCTAAGGAGGCCTCATAGTCCCGACACTTGTATGGCAGCCTTCAGAAATCAGGAAATGTTGTCCAAACACCATCGATTTTCATTTTTTTTTTTTCCGAGGGCATGTCTTCGGGCCCACCCTAAAGCTAGCGATATAGCAGGGAGTTGAAGGATTGAGAGTCTCTCAAAAGTGACTCAGCGTAGGTCTCCCATAAGGCTATGGGCGGCCCTGATAAATACGATGAACACCTAGACGAATTGAACGCTAAAGAAGTATTTGCTGGAAATCATGATAAAGAGCACACGACAGATTCAACTTTGAACGAGTTAAACACAATGAGAACAGGTGCAAGTGTTCTTAGGAAAGTATCAGCGGAGATGCTAACTTTTACAATTCATCCTTTCCTCTTCTCCAGCTGACAAAGCCACTCTCTTCAGTATCTTAATCTCCTCCAATTTTACCCTGGATAAAGCTGCACTAGCTGTTCTCCCTCACCTCCTTCCAGTGTCATCTATAATTCCTTTGTGCTAGGTCTCGCAGGTGCTTTCCCAGCTTCAAGTTGGCAACTCTGATCCTTGTTCGTCTATTTCGTTACTGTCTCAAAACCTAAACTTTCACTTCTTGGCAGCATTCCTTGGAGTAGCCTATCCCTTAAGAAGAGTTCTAAGCTTTATGAAGCTCATCTCTGCTAAACATAAAAAGAAAAACCTGCCACTAAATCATTCTACGATTCATGAAACGGTAAAGCAACGACTTACACAGCAACCATTGAACTTGCCCATGGATCACACAAGGAAATATGAAATCTATGGTGTGTTCAAGGAGATAAGGAAGTAAACAGCCCATAGAAGCAGTGAAAAGAAAGATTCTTGGATTCTTAGGTAGAGCCTTCGAATCTAAGTTTAGGAAAATCATTATTAGGTCTTTAAAATTCCTTGGTGCGTCCCCACCTTGAATACCGTGCTCAACTTTGGTCACCTTACGTGAAAAGAAAGACGTAGACAGAATGGATTGAGTACAGCGTCGATGAGTCTCGGGCTGAGAAACAAAACCTATATGAAGCAGTCTAAATGAGCTGAATCGCTTTAGCTTCGAGAAGAGAAAGTTAAGAGGTGATTTAATACAAATATTCAAATAATCAAAGGCTGTGATATTCATAATATTGATCTACACCGGCTACTTAAAACCTGATTCGTCTGGTTTCACTCGTAGTAACGGATACAAACTCTTGGGCATATGTTTTACCACGATTAAGGCGCATACTTTTTCTTCAACAGACTGTCAGCATGTGGAATTAGATATCAGTTGAAGGCAGTACTATAGATACATTAAAGAACAGAGCTGATTAACATTTCGCTTCAAGTCTACGACTCATGTTCTTTGCGCTTCCTTAGTCACACTGACATTTTGCAGCTTTTTACATCTGAATTATCTACCTGCCTTTCAAGTTTTACTACACTAATCTGTGAGTTTTTGATGTCCTCCACTATCACAAACAGCCTCGAGGGGATACCTTATGGTCTGTTTGCTGTTAGAATACTTTTGTATAACAATTAGAAATAACTCATGTTTAATCCGCCGAGTCAAGTCTTACAAAGTTATAGGGTATGAATCACATCTGTAGTAATTGCTTATAATGATGTCATAAATTCAAAGGCAATGAAATCTAAGGCCTATAGGCAAGTTGTGGTAGAATTCTCTGAGCAATTACTGTGTGCTATTCACTTATGTTGTGGCATTTTCTCCTTATGTGACACACGCAGTTCACTGACACGTTAGTTACCGAGGTCTTTTTTCTTTTTTTAAAGCGAGGGACTCTTAAGTGTCTGTGGGTCTTTCAATCCTTTCTGCAAACTACACTTCCGTGAATCGTACTGACAGTCAACATCGTATAACAAAAAGAACATTGTAGACGATAAAAGAACAGTGGTGGCACCATCTGCCATTGAAAAAGTCAACTATAATACCCCCCCCCAATTATGGAGTTTCAGAATTGCTATATGTTAATTTTGGCGACATCCATATTACGAATTACATTTCTTTATCTTATTTTTTTTACAGAGCTGCAGAGTGTAGACTTCAGTACTCTTCAGCGTTTTAATGTGTACGGATGTTGCAGACGATTGGCCAGACATAGTTGATTAATGTTGCCGTAGCTCATGTCCACAAAGATCAGATGAGCAAGATGATGACCTTGTAGTCTGTGGCTGTTTCATTCATTTATAGTAACGATTTTCTATTGACCTACTTTAGAGAAATACAAATAGATCAACAAGCCGACACCATAACATTGTCATGCTGTACCACTGATACACGTTAATCTTTTTATAGGATGGGATCTAAAGGGTGTTGAAGGTGAGCTTGCCATATTTATTCAGTAATGCTGCACTGATCTATTATAGAATTTATAGTAAATGTCAATTTGATATGCGGGATGCTAGGGATATACGGTTCTCGTTGTGAATTATGAACATACAGGATCTTGCCCGTTTAAGGGTCAAGAGTCCCAGAGTTGATAATGGGCTCGTATTAAATCCAATAAATTTCACAGTGAAACTACTGACTTCCTTCACACATCTTGAAGAGAAATGGTTCATTGAAAATCTCTTTCAATCCACAGGTACCACAGGTTGGGCCATCCCGAACTCTGCCACATAAGAACAGGAGACTGTATGGAAGTCGAAGAAGGCTGCCTGCTTCACCTTCAGGACCACTGAGATGCGATGACTGCTATCTGCCCGTTGCTGGATTTGTTACTTTATTTTGTATAACACAAAAAGGGTAAGTATACGAGACGAAGTGGCCACAATCCCATGAAATGAGAAAATATGGGAGTAGATTGCTCACGTTCAAGTTTACCTTCCAGAATGGTTGTCATTCCTTCCCCGCAGTGGCAGACGTCAAGCATTTTAAGATCACAATTATTAATCTAAGTTTAGAATGAGTGAAGATAGGAAGATCTCTGTAGTGGATAGGATTAGCTGGTGCATGAGCATTTATACTAATGCTTGCAGAATTTACGACGTGTAACTTTATACCGATGTACTGCAAGGAATTCCTCGGGCTTTTACGTGAGATACGCATGAATTAGCGACTGCTCTACGTACATTAGATAAGTATTATTTGTTCTAAGGTTATAGGATTCATAATTTATTGATATTGGGGTTTTACCAACAGAAGTTAATCCTTTTCCATAGGTGAGATATTCCCTCGGAATAAATCTGATGTAACTTTACCTTCGCACGGTGTTCTAATCATTAGGATTGTATTAGATTTTCAGCTTCACTTCCATTCGCTTCTGATACAGGGTTTTTCATCTCATTGTGTTATATCTTCATCAGCTCTTGCTTCTTAGCTGATACTTTAGCACCTGCACCTTCTAACGAAGCATATCAGTAAATTTATATGCATTTACCTCATGACCAACTCAATCATTATATGTCGGTGTGCCACATTCTTGTATTATCTAACTGCGATAAAAGTTAATTCATCTTTTCACTATGTGACTATCGTCTGTTGCTGCATGGCAAACCTATCAGCACCAAGGCTTGCCAACGAGGAAAGAAAAAAGAATTGTTTTGCTTTTGCAATGTCTCTTTTATTATTTCTTCGGTCACTGTTGTCTCCAGTGTTTCCCCCCTGGTTACAACATGTGGTTGTTCCCCCTCCCCAACACCCCGTGTATCTTGGGAAAGGATGGTGCCAAGGTACCAATATAGCAATATAGCAATATCTCTATTATTATTTCTTCGGTCACTGTTGTCCCCAGTGTTTCCCCCCTGGTTACAGCATGTGGTTCCTCCTACCCCACCACCCTGTGTATCTTGGGAGAGGATGGTGTCAAGGTACCAATATAGAAATATATCAATGTCTCTCTTATTTTCTTTTTTTTCACTATTGCCAGTTAGTAGTGTGAAGTGAGGGAAGGTCTATCTACGGGTGCTGTGCAGGGAAGTTTGTCGGCAAACCGACCTAACTACATGTTGATAGTGAAAGAAGTTGTTAATTGGAGAAAGTGTATGGACACTATAAGAGGAAGATTAAAAATCAGATTGCTGATAGCATAGTTAGAAATAAGTTAGGAGATGGCAGTTAGATGATGTTTCGGATAGAGTTGGATTTCCGACTTGGATTGCCGACTTGGACACAGCGACCTTCCAGCACCGCTCACCTTCCAGTCAGGCCTGTCGCACGGGAGCAATGGGCAACCCTGCCAAGGCGTCCACCACCCCGCCCGACAACCCGACATCAGAAACTGGTACCTGCCACTGGGAGCCACGGGAGAACAGCCTAATCCCGCACACCCCAAGCCAACAAAGGGGAAATGACCTTACGCCTGCCCGGTGGCCGACACCAGATGTACAAGGCAGGCTCCGATTTTTAACCGGTGCTCTTGGACCACACCCTGTAAAGGAAGTGAGTCCAGGTTAGGGTTTTGACCGTGCGCACCTCAAGGTCCCGGTATGTCAGCTCTAACCCTCTGAGAGCACTCGCGCTTTCTTGACACCATGCACCACGCCAACTTAAGGTGGCAGATGTTACGTGCAAGGTGTCTTTCCCGGTGTATTCCCGTACGCCTTGTAGGACTTCCGGGGTACCGTAGTAGCTGCACTTGTAATGGTGTGCAGCTGAAAGCGGGAAGTCAACCCCAGAGACCTGCGTATCGATGATATAGGCCTCTGTACCTTTGGAAGCCACGATGTCCGGCTGCCGAAAGGACCCAACAGTCGGAAAGCGCGGCTCGCAGGACACCTCATTACCCCTCTGTCTCAGTCGCCTGGCCAAATAGGCACAGATATTGTCGTGCCTTTTTACCCTCCCGCCATGTGTACGAGGGCACATCTGTGCGATGTGCCCGAGCGTACCTGGCTTCTGACAGGTGTCACAAAGGCCGTTGATATCGGGCCGGCCTCTGGACGCCCTGGCAGGGGTGGGTAATGCGCCTATCCGCACTTGGACAGCCTTCACATAATCAGCACCTGACAGGAAACGGTTCCCGCTATTCACCCATCTGCTCACCTGAGGCACAGCGGCAGATGGAGCAAGAGCCGCACCGTCGACGGTGCTGACCAGGTTAGCCCTCCATACGTGCTGGCATTCGGATTTACTACCCGCCTGTCGACCAGCAATGCATGCGGGTCCAGACCAGCGCTGCAGCTTGCTCAACACTGCAGGCTCCCGGACAGCCGCCTGAATCACTGGGTCGGTCGAGGTGAGTAGTTTTTCGAACCACGCTTGTTTATTTAGCCGGACGGTTGAAACAAAGTCTGGTATACCTAGCCCATCATCTCCAGTTGCCGAGTGGAAGAATGCACAGGGCACGTCATGGGCTAGGCGCAGCCAGTGGCGGACCGCCACTCGCACTTGCCTGTCCATGCGTGCTAACTGAGTCTTAAATACTTCCCCCAACACCAGTCGATGCATGAGCTTGGGCATCAGATGCTCCACAAGCAACGCAATCCGCTGCTGAGGTTTTAGAGGGGCTCTGGTGATGTTCCGGAGCCCCTTTTCTAGCAGAGCCCAGTAGGACTTAAGCCGACCCCCGGCCCCGACAAGAATCCCGAGGTACTTGTATTCGTCCTCAGCACTCATGGATCCGACAGCGCTGCCCAAGACTTGGAACGTCCTGTTCTTATTGAAGTACCAAGTCTTGCGCTTGCCGTCGACCTCCATGCTGAGGTTACGACACTTCCCTGGATTAACCTGAAGCCCACCCCCCCGGGAGGGTCGTAGAAATCACGTCCATTGACTTCTCCAAGCCTCTGGGTGTCTGCGCAACCAGGACCAAATCATCGGCAAAAGCCAATGCTGACACTTTTTGGTCACCCAACTTAACCCCTACACCGGTCTCCTTCACCCTTGCGATTCACTCGTTAATCACAAGGTTGAAGAAAATCGGTGATAATGGGTCACCCTCTTTGACCCCACGAGTCATATTTATCTTTTTCGACATCCCGTTGCTGCCTTCGATGTTAGTGAAGGCTCGGTCATACGTCGACATAATGTATGTCCTGACGAGGACTGGGATGCCCTTCCGAAACATGGCCCGCTCGATAGTGCTATAATTAACACAGTCGAATGCTTTGGCCATGTCGAGGAATGCCAGGTGCACACCGTGGGCGTGTGCCCGCGCACGACCGACGATCGCATCCAAGATCGTGAGGTTCTCTTGGCATCCGTCCACTGGAACGAATGCCTTTTCAGCTCCATCGATCTGGTCGAGGCTCGATATGCGGCTGCTCAAGATTTTATGAAGCAGGCGGACTACGGCACAGGAGATGGTGATAGGCCTGTAGTCCTTGGGTTCAGTTGGGTTGGGTACCTTAGGTATCAGCACCGTTCTATTAGCCTTCAATGGCTCTGGTAACGCAGACGTAGCTATCCAGAGGTTGAACATTTTGGCCAGAACCCTCGGAGGAATGGACTTCAGCAATCGAATCGAAATTCCATCAGGTCCAGGAGCAGATGTTCTAATTCCTTTCAGGTGGTGTGCTACCTCGTCTACGGTTATGATCTCTGCTAGTTGTTCACATGTTTGGTCAGAATCGGTAATGGCACGTTCATCCGGCTCAGATGGTCGAGAGAAGAGAGCCCACCAGAAGGGATTGAGGCGTTCCGGCCCAACCGAAGTTGGCGGTACCTCCCAATCGCCTTTGAGCACTTGTCCAGGAGCCAAATATCTATTCTCGCGATAGAATCTCTGTACTTTACGGTAATGCTCTCTTCTAAAACGGTTTCCACGCACAGGAGCCTCCTCCGCGCGGCGTACGCATCCAGAGTTAGCCGACTGCCTTGAGCCACCTCCACCACGATACGGGCGGTCTTCGGGCGAGTTACAGGAGCTTAGCATTCGTGATGCGTGCTCTGCAACTGCCCTGGTTGCGGCGAGGCTGTCACCCCGACGCAAATGGTCAAGGGCTCCATTTAGGACGTCCTCGCCCCACCATAAACTTGTTGGGACGAGTAGTAATGCGTCGAAATAAGCGACAGTCTCCGCCACAAAAGAAGCAATTGATTGGAATTGGGGGACCCGCGGAATGGCTGGGACAGATAAAACCGTGAGAGTAATCTCACCACTGGGTTCCGCACACACGTACATCCCTGTACGTGGTGCTTCCCCCGGGGTGCCAATCCGCGTGTTGCTTCTTCTTGTGGCTGGGACACGCCTCTCAATCGGCGCACCATCCAGCACCTCGCTCTCACCAGTTTCCTGGAGGAGGTGTAAGTTCAAGGTCAGTTCCTGAACCCTGGTCTTATACGACGCTTTGCGTCGGAGACCTTTGATCGCTTCGACCGTCCTAGAAGGGACAATTTCCCGCAACCGCTGTCTCAAGCCCTGCCCGGCAACTAGTGAGGGACCAGCTGCCATCCCAGCCTCAGCCCTGGCGAGGAGCTCAGTCTCCTCATCAGACCACCGAGCCTTGGATATAACGTGCCTGGTAGCCAGCTCCTGGTGGAAGGAGCCGGCATGTGCCTGCCTTTCGTGGACCCTACGGCCCCGAAAGCTGGCGAAGGTCTTCCCACAATGTGGGCAAGAGGGTGAACGGTCGTCGGCCGTTCCCTCGTGGCTGTTGCTGGTACCCGACATACAAACAGAGGCTGGTACGCTATTCCTAAGGAATGGGTTATGCGTGACGGGTACCACGAAACGAAAACCCATGACAAGGGTAGACGCTTCGGCTTTGGTCGCACAGTGCTGCCGCCCTAAGGAAGCAGAGGACTGCAGTCAGAAGATGGACACTGCCGCTGTGCTTCAGTCCTGGGGATTTCCCTTTGGTAGTTGCCCTACTATCCCAGTAAACGTAGCTGGACAACTTCCGACTCTCAGCTGTTGGCTGGTATGTACTGGATAACCAACCAACGAAGCTAGGGCTTAAAGTGCGCAATCACTCGAATTACTCCACTTTAAGGCTTTATAAAAGCGAGTGATAATCCGACGCGACTCTAAGACTCTAAGGTTATAGGATTCATGATTTATTGATATTGGGGTTTTACCAGCAGAAGTTAATCCTTTTCCATAGGTGAGATATTCCCTCGGAATAAATCTGATGTAACTTTACCTCCGCACGGTGTTCTAATCATTAGGATTATATTGGTTAGATTTTTCAGCTTCACTTCCATTCGCTTCTGATACAGGTTTTTCATCTCATTGTGTTATATCTTCATCAGCTCTTGCTTCTTAGCTGATACTTTAGCACCTGCACCTTCTAACGAAGCACATCAGTAAATTTATATGCATTTACCTCATGACCAACTCAATCATTACATGTCGGTGTGCCACATTCTTGTATTATCTAACTGCGATAAAAGTTAATTCATATTTTCACTATGTGACTATCGTCTGTTGCTCCATGGCAAACCTATCAGCACCAAGGCTTGCCAACGAGGAAAGAAAAAAGAATTGTTTTGCTTTTGCAATGTCTCTTTTATTATTTCTTCGGTCACTGTTGTCCCCAGTGTTCCCCCCTGGTTACAGCATGTGGTTCCTCCTACCCCACCACCTTGTGTATCTTGGGAGAGGATGGTGCCAAGGTACCTATATAGCGATATAGCAATGTCTCTCCTATTTTCTTTTTTTTTTCACTATTGCCAGTTAGTAGTGTGAAGTGAGGGAAGGTCTATCTACGGGTGCTGTGCTGGGATGTTTGTCGACAAACCGACCTAACTACATTTTGATAGTGAAAGAAGTTGTTAATTGGAAAAAGTGTATGGACACTATAAGAGGAAGATTGAAGATCAGATTGCTGATAGCATAGTTAGAAATAAGTTAGGAGATGGCAGTTAGATGATGTTTCGGATATCGTTGGATTTCCGACTTGGATTGCCGACTTGGACACAGCGACCTTCCAGCACCGCTCACCTTCCAGTCAGGCCTGTCGCACGGGAGCAATGGGCAACCCTGCCAAGGCGTCCACCACCCCGCCCGATAACCCGACCTCAGGAACTGGTACCTGCCACTGGGAGCCACGGGAGAACAGCCTAATCCCGCACACCCCAAGCCAACAAAGGGGAGATGACCTTACGCCTGCCCGGTGGCCGACAACAGATGTACAAGGCAGGCTCCGATTTTTAACCCGTGCTCTTGGACCACATCCTGTAAAGGGAGTGAGTCCAGGTTAGGGCTTTGACCGTACACACCTCAAGGTCCCGGTATGTCAGCTCTAACCCTCTGAGAGCACTCGCGCTTTCTTGACACCATGCACCACGCCAACTTAAGGTGGCAGGTGTTACGTGCACGGCGTCTTTCCCGGTGTATTCCCGTATGCCTTGTAAGACTTCCGGGGTACCGTAGTAGCTGCACTTGTAATGGTGTGCAGCTGAAAGCGGGAAGTGAACCCCAGAGACCTGCGTATCGATGATATAGGCCTCTGTACCTTTAGAAGCCACGATGTCCGGCTTCCGAAAGGATCCCACAATCGGAAAGCGCGGCTCGCAGGACACCTCATAACCCCTCTGGCTCAGTCGCCCTGCCAAATAGGCACAGATGTTGTCGTGCCTTTTTACCCTCCCGCCATGTGTACGAGGGCACATCTGTGCGATGTGCCCGAGCGTACCTGGCTTCTGACAGGTGTCACAAAGGCCGTTGATCTCGGGCCGGCCTCTGGACGCCCTGGCAGGGGTGGGTAATGCGCCTATCCGCACTTGGACAGCCTTCACATAATCAGCACCTGACAGGAAACGGTTCCCGCTATTCACCCATCTGCTCACCTGAGGCACAGCGGCAGATGGAGCAAGAGCCGCACCGTCGACGGTGCTGACCAGGTTAGCCCTCCATACGTGCTGGCATTCGGATTTACTACCCGCCTGTCGACCAGCAATGCATGCGGGTCCAGACCAGCGCTGCAGCTTGCTCAACACTGCAGGCTCCCGGACAGCCGCCTGAATCACTGGGTCGGTCGAGGTGAGTAGTTTTTCGAACCGCGCTTGTTTATTTAGCCGGACGGTTGAAACAAAGTCTGGTATACCCAGCCCACCATCTCCAGTTGCCGAGTGGAAGAATGCACAGGGCACGTCATGGGCTAGGCGCAGCCAGCGGCGGACCGCCACTCGCACTTGCCTGTCCATGCGTGCTAACTGAGTCTTAAATACTTCCCCCAACACCAGTCGATGCATGAGCTTGGGCATCAGATGCTCCACAAGCAACGCAATCCGCTGTTGAGGTTTTAGAGGGGCTCTGGTGATGTTTCGGAGCCCCTCTTCTAGCAGAGCCCCGTAGGACTTAAGCCGACCCCCGGCCCCGACAAGAATCCCGAGGTACTTGTATTCGTCCTCAGCACTCATGGATCCGACAGCGCTGCCCAAGACTTGGAACGTCCTGTTCTTATTGAAGTACCAAGTCTTGCGCTTGCCGTCGACCTCCATGCTGAGGGTACGACACTTCCCTGGATTAACCTGAAGCCCACCCCCCGCGAGGGTCGCAGCCATCACGTCCATTGCCTTCTTCAAGCCAGTGGGCGTCTGCGCAACCAGGACCAAATCATCGGCAAAAGCCAATGCTGACACTTTTTGGTCACCCAACTTAACCCCTACACCGGTCTCCTTCACCCTTGCGATTCCCTCGTCAATCACAAGGTTGAAGAAAATCGGTGATAATGGGTCACCCTGTTTGACCCCACGAGTCATATTTATCTTTTACGACATCCCGTTGCTGCCTTCGATGTTAGTGAAGGCTCGGTCATACGTCGACATAATGTATGTCCTGACGAGGGCTGGGATGCCCTTCCGCGACATGGCCCGCTCGATAGTGCTATGATTAATACTATCGAATGCTTTGCCATGTCGAGGAATGCCAGGTGCACACCGTGGGCGTGTGCCCGCGCACGACCGACGATCGCATCCAAGATCGTGAGGTTCTCTTGGCATCCGTCCACTGGAACGAATGACTTTTGAGCTCCATCGATCTGGACGAGGCTCGAGATGCGGCTGCTCAAGATTCTATGAAGCAGGCGGACTACGGCACAGGAGATGGTGATAGGCCTGTAGTCCTTGGGTTCGGTTGGGTTGGGTACCTTAGGTATCAGCACCGTTCTATTAGCCTTCAATGGCTCTGGTAACGCAGACGTAGCTGTCCAGAGGTTGAACATTTTGGCCAGAACCCTCGGAGGAATGGACTTCAGCAATCGAGTCGACATTCCATCAGGTCCAGGAGCAGATGTTCTAATGGCTTTGGGGTGGTGTGCTACCTCGTCTGCGGTTATGATCTCTGCTAGTTGTTCACATGTTTGGTCAAAATCGGTAATGGCACGTTCATCCGGCTCAGATGGTCGAGAGAAAGAGCCCCCCAGAAGGGATTGAGGCGTTCCGGCCCAACCGAAGTTGGCGGTACCTCCCAATCGCCTTTGAGCACTTGTCCAGCAGCCAAAGATCTATTCTCACGATAGAGTCTCTGTACTTTGCGGTATTGCTCTCTTCTAAGCCGGTTTCCACGCACAGGAGCCTCCTCCGCGCGGCGCACGCGGCCAGAGTTCGCCGACTGTCTTGAGCCACCTCCACCACGATTCGGGCGGTCTTCAGGCGAGTTACAGGAGCTTAGCATTCGTGATGCGTGCTCTGCAACTGCCCTGGTTGCGGCGAGGCAGTCACCCCGACGCAAATGGTCAAGGGCTCCATTTATTACGTCCTCGCCCCACGATAAACTTGTGGGGACGAGTAGTAATGCGTCGAAATAAGCGACAGTCTCCGTCACAAAAGAAGCCATTGATTGGGATTGGGGGACCCGCGGAATGGCTGGGACAGATAAAACCGTGAGAGTAATCTCACCACTGGGTTCCGCACACACGTACATCCCTGTACGTGGTGCTTCCCCCGGGGTGCCAATCCGCGTGTTGCTTCTTCTTGTGGCTGGGACACGCCTCTCAATCGGCGCACCATCCAGCACCTCGCTCTCACCAGTTTCCTGGAGGAGGTTTAAGTTCAAGGTCAGTTCCTGAACCCTGGTCTTATACGACGCTTTGCGTCGGAGACCTTTGATCGCTTCGACTGTCCTAGAAGGGACAATTTCCCGCAACCGCTGGTTCAAGCCCTGCTCGGCAACTAGTGAGGGATCAGCTGCCATCCCAGCCTCAGCCCTGGCGAGGAGCTCAGTCTCATCAGACCACCGAGCCTTGGATATAACGTGCACGGTAGCCAGCTCCTGGTGGAAGGAGCCGGCATGTGCCTGCCTTTCGTGGACCCTGCGGCCCCGAAAGCTAGTGAGGGTTTTCCCACAATGTGGGCAAGAGGGTGAACGGTCGTCGGGCGTTCCCTCGTGGCTGTTGCTGGTACCCGATATACAAACAGAGGCTGGTACGCTATTCCTAAGGAATGGGTTATGCGTGACGGGTACCACAAAACGAAAACCCGTGACAAGGGTAGACGCTTCAGCTTTCGCAGCACAGTCTCCCGCCCGTAGGAAGCAGAAGACTGCAGTCAGAAGATGGACACTGCCGCTGTGCTTCAGTCCTGGGGATTTCCCTTTGGTAGTTGCCCTACTATCCCAATAAACGTAGCTGGACAACTTCCGACTCTCAGCTGTTGGCTGGTATGTACTGAATAACCAACCAACGAAGCTAGGGCTTAAAGTGCGCAATCACTCGAGTTACTCCCCTTTAAGGCTTTATAAAAGCGAGTGATAATCCGACGCTACTCTAAGACTTTAAGGTTATAGGATTCATGATTTATTGATATTGGGGTTTTACCAGCAGAAGTTGATCCTTTTCCATAGGTGAGATATTCCCTCGGAATAAATCTGATGTAACTTTACCTCCGCACGGTGTTCTAATCATTAGGATTATATTGGTTAGATTTTCAGCTTCACTTCCATTCGCTTCTGATACAGGGTTTTTCATCTCATTGTGTTATATCTTCATCAGTTCTTGCTTCTTAGCTGTTACCTTAGCACCTGCACCCTCTAACGAAGCATATCAGTAAATTTATATGTATTTACCTCAGGACCAACACAATCATTATATGTCAGAGTGCCACAGTCTTGTATTTTCTATCTTGATACAACTTTATTCATCTTTTCACTGTATGTGACTATTGTCTGTTGCTGCATGGCAAACCTATCAGCACCAAGTCTTGCCAACAAGAAAAGAAAAAAGAATTGTTTTGCTTTTGCAATGTCTCTTTTATCATTTCTTCGGTCACTGTTGTCCCCAGTGTTCCCCCCGGGTTACAGCATGTGGTTCCTCCTCCCTCACCACCCCGTGTATCTTGGGAGAGGATGGTGCCAAGGTACCAATATAGCAATGTCTCTCTAATTATTTCTTCGGTCTCTGTTGTCCCCAGTGTTACCCCCCTGGTTACAGCATGTGGTTCCTCCTACCCCACCACCCTGTGTATCTTGGGGAGAGCATGGTGCCAAGGTACCAATATAGCTGGGCCTTGCCTGGCCTCTCTCACCAATATAGCAATATAGCAATGTCTCTATTATCATTTCTTCGGTCACTGTTGTCCCCAGTGTTTCCCCCCTGGTTACAGCATGTGGTTGTTCCTCCTACCCCACCACCTTGTGTATCTTGGGGAGAGGATGGTGTCAAGGTACCAATATAGCTGAGCCTTGCCTGGCCTCTCAGCCACCCACCCGCCCCCTTACACACCACCCCCGAAGGGGGAGGTAACATGAGTCGGACCAACATCTCGTCGTCGTCAACACAACCGACCTGAAAAAGAGACTCTAAAGCAGTCTTGATAATTAACTCCATTATGGCCACGACATCTATCATACACTTGATGTGTAGCATGTCTCCTTGAAGATTGTTAGACTTCTATAGGAAATAAACTTGGGTAAACTTTAGGGTATTAGAGAACTTGATCTGATACCCCAGTCTGAATCGTACCGTAGCTATCGTAATTAAACGCATCCAGATAACTTTGTCTGTGAAGTGTTGTACATTAACAAAAAAAAAGTAAGGACATGTACATTTCATGACGAATGAATGTCCCGCGACACGTGGTGGTGGTGAAACTGGCATTAGAATATACTGAAAGCAGTTACATGAAAGACAGGAGCTCCCACACCGTACAGTCCACATAGGAAGGTCTGTTGCTAGTTTCTAGTACTGTTGTGAGTGGTCATAAAGTGAACGAGTTAGTTATACTGATGAATGCTACATATTTATTGCAACTGTAGCATAATTAATTTGGTTAGTTGATATATATATTTATGTATGTTAGCATGGCATTCATTTACTTTAGGTACAAGGCAAAAATGATGTGCAGCATCTGTGTCTAAGGTACAGTATTAGCATTGAGCCCCATCGGTTAGTTTTCTAGTTTGTGAATGAATGAAAGATAATTTTGGCAAAATACATACACAGTGAACATATATATACATATCAAGGATAGCACATAAGTATATACAGATAATTAGTTCATTTGGTCCTTAAACACAAATTGTATAACAATGAATATAGAAATATAATTGAATTGATTATAAATATAATTGAATTGATTATGAATTAATGTGAAAGAGCAGAGCAGTTACCAGCAGGAATGTAGAAGTAAGAACTGATTACAAACATATCATTAGCCCATACTTTATTCCATAGGATTGATTTAGGGGCACCACGGTATTAACTTATGGATGATGAAATGCACACCAATGAACTAAGTCTGTTTATTCATTTTTTTTTCACCGGAAAGTGGTAGAAAGGCTTGCTTGGGTAAAATGAGATAAAAGTTAGTGATACTAGTATTAATCAAGAGAACCCATGAAAACCTCTAATAACTTCACCTAGGGGCTGGGATTTACCTCATTAATCAATAATTGTCCATATAGATATTAACATTGTAATGATTTTCCAGCTGCTGTGTTGGGTACATGGTTAGTGGAAGTAAACTTGTTATATAAGCATTAAATACACTTGATGAACACACCTGCCAGAATGCAAATGACTTAACCTTCGTTATTTTTTTTTAGGTAACCATGAAATACATTAGATTTACTCTGTAGAAATAAGATTTTAAGGGATAATGGCCAAAGTAATCCAGTCACCCCTGAAGACTGATGTAATTATGCCAGAAGCATCACACTGGAAGGACACTAGCCTAACATGCTAATGGTGACTAACATGCTAATGGTGAACCACTTGACAGTGTCAACATCACCATTCCACACCTTTTGTCACCATAACTGAACCTTCAGACTCATATAAAACCTTATCCCGAAAATAATCCATAAATTTGTACATTACCCACAACCTCATTCTCAGTCTCACCAAGTTTTCACAAAGTAGATGTAGAGAAAGAAGTCCAGATAACTTCTTGCCTTAACATAACCTCTAAACTCCTTTCAGTCAACCCTAACCTAAATCTCAACAATTGTGGTATAGTGCAGAGGTGCAGTTAACCCCTCAGAGGAAAGTCTTCCCACAGAACATTGAAAAAAAAACGATTCAGGCCAATCTTCACCCTAAACCAATCTTCAAACTCAGTCACAACCTTACATTGATAACCTTGAGCATAGCAAGCAGGCATCCACAAGCCATCCAGTGGATGGCTGCAACAAAATATCCATGTGGTTCTTAGTTCAGATCCTGTAGACTTTTGTCCACTTTGTAAATTGATTTTCAAACTGAATAAAAGTGCATATAAAACTAGGTAACTTGCCTGTAGGGTCAAGCAGTGGCTCACATTAGTTGTTATTGAAAAGATGTGTGCCATGGGATGGCACTATGCACTCCACTGTGAATGGTAGTGTGTTATAAATGTACACCAGATCTTGTAGATCATGTTTCAGTACTTTCATTCTTATTCTTATGACCTTGCATGAAATGTTACCAAGTTGGCAGTGGCAAATAAGTTCAGAATACCCAAACCATATATTGTAACAAAAAATGGCTTAACGTACATTCTTTCATCTTTACAGATATAGCACGATGCCAATCAACACACAGGAAGTGCTGTCTGTGGTTGAACAGTTATGTGAGGAAGAAAACCTGCGTGTAGCCTTTAAAGAAAGCTTAAAGGGTGGAGCCATTGCTGGAAGTTCTACTGTGATTGGAGGGCTGCTTGCTGGCCCTCTTGGATTGGCTTTAGGTATGTTAAGTTTAGAAGTACACCCATTTTCTGCTTTATGCAGATCACAGTATGCAATTTCACTTCTCTATGATGAACTTACTCCTACATGTCCCTCTTTTTATGGGGTCAAAGTTCGATTCTGTGGTGTGCACCAAAACTTCTGTGAGGATTGGTGGGTGGATGAAGCTTGGTTTATTGGTTTGCTTTATGTGATTTCTCTGTTTGCAAGGTTTTCGCAGATCATAATCCTGCATGAAGTGAGGGATAGGTGTACCTTTATGGGATTGAACTGTGTAATCCAATAGATACAGCATTGATTTTGTTTATAAAACCCATTTTCCTAAGTCTTCATATTTTTAGGTATAACATAGTATCTCCTTTAGATTGAAACCCCAAACCTTAAAGACAAAATTGTTTTGGATTTTGCATGAGCAGTGCAAGGTCTCCATTATCCTGGATCTATCTTTCTTCTTTGGTTTTTGGAACTTGAAGCAGCTGGACATTATCCTGGATCTATCTTTCTTCTTTGGTTGTTGGAACTTGAAGGAGCTGGACGCTGTGGACTGATGGATGCCATAATGTTCATTTTTTTTGTTTCATCCATTCACAGACCCTTAGAAAGAAACAAATCAATTGTTAAGCTGCCATCCTTCTCTCATTTAGTGTTAACTTGTGATCACAGTACCATGTATCTGCCATAGGAGTCATGTTTTCTATTTTCTCAGGTTGAGTGCCCCTAATAAATGTAATAATCAACCAATTTTTATTGAAAATACTTTTTGACATAGTTTAACCAATGATTTGATTATGCCTGTGGAATTTTTAAGATCATTAGATTGAAAGATAAACGAAAGGTCTGTGAGGTTTGATAATTTTTGTATGCAAAACTCTCCAGATCAACAATATTGATGTTTTATGATTTAAGCTCTTGCCATGTCTCAGTAACAGGAGGTTATATTGTCTGAATCAGACTGAGTCTTTTCTAGGGTTTTTGGAAAGTCTGGTGTCAAACCTGTTATGAGCTGCAGCAGACCTTAAGGGTATGGTAGGTTTTTGGAATGAGGTAGCCTGCAGTAGATTTCCATTTTAACTTTTTTTCTTTGAGATTTGATCAGAGAATAACAGAATTGTTTTGTCTTTTGTCATCTGTCAAATGTCTACTCTACAAAGGGAACACTAAACCAGACACTTGAGTGGAGAGTTCTTCCAGGATGCTTAGGGAAGAAGTGAATTCAAAAACTGTACAAAGTACCTATGTAAAGTTGCATTGGTGATGGATTGACAGATGAGGTTATGTATTCTCTTTGGCAGCATGTCAGACACTGCTGTGATTTCATTGACAGCCATTATTTTTATTTTGTTGGAGGATCAGTATGGAATTGATTCGTCATATGAAATTACTATTATACTCTATGAAGCAGTCTTTTTTCCCTGTTGATAGGATATCTTACAATTTAGCCATAGTCACTCATACTGGTTTGCTGCAAGTCTTTATGTAATGAAAATGATGTATGTCATTGTATGTCTTTACTTCCTGAGGATAAGGTAGAAAAAATACTACCCAATGTTTGTTTGATATTATTGGTCCTTATAAAATAGATAATGTACATCTTGGTATGTCTTTACTTTCTATGGGTAGAGTAGAAAGAATATTATCCATGTATCTCATGTTTGTAGAAAATTACTAACAAGGGTGGGAGTTGGAACACTCTACTCATGTTATAATCTATAAGCTTGAAAGCTCTTGATGTCTAAATAAATGTGGTTGCAATCAGGATGATAAGGGAGATGAATTTTTTGGCTTTTATGTGAAAGAGAATTCAAGGATACAGTGGTTTTGTAAATATTTAGGAGAAAAGTCCACTGGAAGTGAGAGGACAAGAGTAAATGGATTGGCTATTGAAGAATGAGCCTTTGTACTGTCAAGAATGGCAAGGATGTTAGTGAATGGTTCGTGTAGGTTAAATTGAAAATGACTACTGGAGATGGGTGATTATTAGTTTTCATGCACCAAGGGATAAGTGAAAATAAAGGGGAAGAAATATGCATTGGTTGGAGCTAATTGAGTGTTCAGCAGTTTTTATGCAAGGGATTGAATCTTGATGTTAGAGTTTATGGATGTGAGGACAGATGTTGTAGCAACTGAGGATATACTTCGGGGGCTTGAGATATTTGGAGCAAATTAGAATAACAGAAAAGCTTGTAGAATTGCATGCTGAAAGAGGAGTGATAATTGGGAAAACATGATTTAGGAAAAGGCACATACTGGAGTATACTTTGGTAAGTGACAGGTGTGCAAAAAAGTCAGTGGGTATGAATGTGCTGAAATGGGTAGCTCATGAAATATCTTTTCATGTCTTCTTGATGTGATACTACAGTTGTGGAGAATTGAGAAGTTTATACTGATGAATGAAAAAGAAAAATACTCTGTTGCCTCGTAATTGAATGAGTAAAAGGCAGAAGTAAAGAATTACAAAGGTATATGGTAAATTTGTGGTTATATTGATAGGATTAGTGAATCCCTTAAGGTAAAGAAGGTGGATTTTGGAATGGACAGAGATATGTTGGTCAGATTTTTCAATTAAGGTAGGCACTGGAGAAAGTTCAAGTGAAATAGAAAGTGTATGCAGTATTTATATGTAACATGATTGCATAGTGCAGCTCAACCTTGACAGAGCAGAATCAAGCATAATACAAAAACATGGTGAGGAGTCCTTCAGAATTATTTTTAACATGTATTAGGAGGCAGTTTGTTTATGACGGTGATATTGTGAGTGGATATGCTAATTGTTTGTGAAGAGTTAGCTGTCTGCAAACTGGAAAGTAAGAAATGACCCTAGTCAGATGAAATTTTTGCACATTTAAGCACGATGGCCATAATAAGGAACATTATGATGGGGGTTTATTGAAGAAAATGTAGCAGGCTTAAAAGGACTAAAGGTGATGCTTAAGAAAACTCGAGTCAAGACAAAAGGAATTATGCCAACAGTGCCTTTGAAATGATTGATACGTCTGTTTTTTACTGCTTATTTTGATTTACCTTGAAAAGATACAACTGAAGTCTCATAGCATCATTGTTGATTATGTGTTTCCTCAGAAATTAACTGAGAATACATTGTCACTTGCTTTGATAACATAATTTTGTTAAACCACATGAAATGGTGATAGACATACAGTTGGATTAGTAGTGAAATAGGTTTTTCACTACATTTCTGATTATACAATTTGTGATGGAACAATTTGGAGTAGGATGAAATGGATCATTGATGACTTTGTTGTTCCTTTAGGTGGAGCAGTTGGGGGTTTGACTGCAGCATTTTTGTCTCAAGGCAAATTCAAGAGTGTTGCTTCTATCATCAGAAATGACCTTACCCCAGCACAGAAAGAAAGACTTGCAAATTCTGTTTGGGTAATTATTCTCATCTTTTGCTTTTAGTATGTCTTAGTTTTAGTTTGTTTTCATACAGAAATTCATAGCATATGATAAAAAAGAAAGAATACTTCTCATGTATTCCCTGCGTGTCATAGAAGGGGACTAAAGGAGGTGGCAACAGGGGACTGGAAACCCCCCCTTCTCGTATTTAGATTTCTAAAAGGGGAAACAGAGGAAGGAGTCGTGGGGAGTGCTCATCCTCCTTGAAGACTCAGATTAGGTGTCTGAATGTGTGTGGATGTAACAAAGATGAGAAAAAAGAGAGATAGGGAGTGCTCATCCTCATTTGGAGACTCAGATTAGGTGTCTGAATGTGTGTGGATGTAACAAAGATGAGAAAAAAGAGAGATAGGTAGTATGTTAGGAAAGGAACCTGGATGTTTTGGCTGAGTGAAACGAAGCTCAAGGGTAAAGGGTTTGGGAATGTCTTGGGATTAAAGTCAGGGGTTAGTGAGAGGGCAAGAGCAAAGGAAGGAGTAGCACTCCTCCTGAAGCAGGAGTTGTGGGAATATGTGATAGAGTGTAAGAAAGTAAACTCTAGATTGACATGGGTAAAACTAAAAGTGGATGGAGAGATATGGGTGATTATTTGTGCCTATGCACCTGGTCATGAGAAGAAAGATCATGAGATGCAAATGTTTTGGAAGCAGCTGAGTGAGTGTGTTAGTAGCTTTGATGCACGAGATCAGGTTACAGTGATAGGTGATTTGAATGCAAAGGTGAGGGTACCACGGTGGTCAGGCTTTGTTCCAGGTTTACATTTAGTTTGTTTCTCTGTTTTGAATTGATAATGCTTATTGCAGAGAAAGATGCTTCTGAAAGGTAGGTAGACCCAGATGTCAGAAGGTTTTCCAAAGCCTTCATTCATAGGTCAGGGTGCTCCTTTACACAGCTCCAAAACAATGTGAGGGTTGAGCTTATAGATATAATTTTCAGGCCACTGTCTAAACACACTTCTAATAGTGCTTCCTGAAGACAAATAGGAAGCTTCTCTATATTATTTTCAGATTGGAGGAATGGATTTATTAGCAAATCTAGCTGTGCAGATCTCATATACGTCAAGAAAGTAAGATTTAAAAGCACAGTTAAGGTTGGTCAAATGTACAATAACTGGCTTCATAGTCTCTTTCTCATTAGTGTAACTGGAAAAATAAGCATCTGAGCTTATTTCCTCCCACATCTCTCTTTTCTTTTGAAACCCACAACTTTATGATATAAGTTGAGAATGATTGTATCATTGCCCTGCAGAGACAAATTTAACTCATTCAATTTTCTAAATATGTCTGCAAGACATGCCAGTTGTGCGAGCCATGCAGTATGTTCAAGAAATGTAGCAATAGGTGATTCATGTTATGATAGAAAGGAGCCTACCTCATCTCGCCACTCGAACAACCTGTTGAGTACCCCCCTGTCGACAGCCAGCACTCCTCTGTGTGCAGTAATAGCTGTGTGCTCAGACCCTGTATTTTCGCACAGTCTGTGAAACAGGCGAGCATTAAGTGCCCTTGACTTTATAAAGTTGATTACTTTGACCCCATCATTCAATATCCCATGGAACTCTGAAATAATTTTTTTGGATGCTAATGATTCTTTGTGAATGATGCAATGAGTCCACTTCACATCAGGATTTTCTTATTTAATCCATGCAACAAGTCCCTTCACTTTCCCAGTCATGGATGCAGCAGCATCTGTGCACACACTGATGCGAGATTTCCAGCTAAGCCCTTGTTCATAGAAGTGGTTAATGACATTGAAATGGCTTCCCCAGTTCTGTGTGCTTCTAATTTTTTGCAAAAAAGTACATGTTCATTTATATAATCACCATTATATCTTGCAAATGAGACAAGTTGAGCCTGTCGCTGACGTCAGCCGATTTTATCGAGTTGAAGTGAAAAAGACTGGCTTGTTTTCAGCTTATTCACAACTTGATCAATAATATCATTACTCATTTCATTTACCCTTTGAGAAACAGTTTGGTGTGACTAAGGAACAGCCTTTTGTTGGACAGCTGCCTTTTTATCTAGCATTTCATCAGCCATCACAACTGCAGCTGGCAATATTAGTTCTTCAGCTGTATTAAAACGCTTATTAACTTTAGCAACTAATAAGAATACAGTTAAAGTTGCTTCCAGAGTTTTGCTTGATGTTGTGGAGGCTTTCTTAATTGTTGTCTGGGAACACTTAAAATCGGAAAGTTTTCTTTAAAAGACTGCGCTGGTTTGCCAACATGACACTGATCTGTTGTGTTAAAGTGATGTTGGAGGTGAGCTGGTTTCATATTACTGTTGGCCAACCTCTCCCCATAAAAGAAGCACAAAGCTTCCAGAGGATCAGAATTCATAGAAGTAAATCTAAAAAGTACATCTTCCTTGTATTGCTGATATTTAGTTAGGTCTTTTTTCTTTTTCTTCACAGCTGCTTGATTTCCTTCACTTGCATTGCTGCTGCAGCTGTTACAGCTATCACATTTTAAAAATCTATGCATATTTCATGCTGTTAAAGAAATAACTGTGTTTGTAAGCTTTCATGTGAATTTGAAAAAGAGATGTTCACACTTTCACTCCTAAGACAAAACTGAGCAAGAGTAACTCTAGTGAGGAGTTTAGCATTGTTCCCATGCATTTCCTATCCTGTTTCTTCTCCTTCCCCCCCTACTCCCATCTCCCCTCAATTTCTTTCTTTTGTATTTTAATTCTAACTCTGTTCTCTTGTCATTCACTTAAGTTAGAAACTGTGTAAGTGTTGTGGTTATTCATTTATTCTGTATTCTTGAACAATCTCCCATGCACACAGACATGCTCAGCAAAGTTACCAATCCAAGATGCCATATGACCTTTATTTGATACTGTTTGAAAGAAAAAATTTCATTACCTTACATACCCCTTTGGACAATGGTTCGTACCCCCAGGGGTACACATACCCCAGTTTGGACAACAGTGTCCTAAGGCATATTTATATGAAGGTCACTCCTCTTTCATGTAGGTATGCTCTCATATTCATTTAGGGCTCTTGTCCATAGGAAAGAGTTGTGGGATTTGAAGAATGAAAACCATGTTCATACTAGTAACATTTTTTTGCTTTGTCGCTGTCTCCCGCGTTTGCGAGGTAGCGCAAGGAAACTGACGAAAGAAATGGCCCAACCCCCCCCCCCCCCCATACACATGTATATACATACGTCCACACACGCAAAATACACATACCTACACAGCTTTCCATGGTTTACCCCAGACGCTTCACATGCCCCGATTCAATCCACTGACAGCACGTCAACCCCGGTATACCACATCGCTCCAATTCACTCTATTCCTTGCCCTCCTTTCACCCTCCTGCATGTTCAGGCCCCGATCACACCAAATCTTTTTCACTCCATCTTTCCACCTCCAATTTGGTCTCCCTCTTCTCCTCGTTCCCTCCACCTCCGACACATATATCCTCTTGGTCAATCTTTCCTCACTCATTCTCTCCATGTGCCCAAACCATTTCAAAACACCCTCTTCTGCTCTCTCAACCACGCTCTTTTTATTTCCACACATCTCTCTTACCCTTACGTTACTTATTCGATCAAACCACCTCACACCACACATTGTCCTCAAACATCTCATTTCCAGCACATCCATCCTCCTGCGCACTACTCTATCCATAGCCCACGTCTCGCAACCATACAACATTGTTGGAACCACTATTCCTTCAAACATACTCATTTTTGCTTTCCGAGATAATGTTCTCGACTTCCACACATTCTTCAAGGCTCCCAGAATTTTCGCCCCCTCCCCCACCCTATGATCCACTTCCGCTTCCATGGTTCCATCCGCTGCCAGATCCACTCCCAGATATCTAGTAACATACCATTGTATATTATTTGATAATTTGTTCTCATAGGTAGTAGTGTGTAGGCAGCCAATGACCGGGGAGGTATATTATCAGTACTACCCGCCTGGGTATCAGGAAGGTTAGTGATAGCTGTTTAGTGAACCACCACTTCAAATTGCACTCCTCTGACCCAGGTAGCTGTCTTTTCTTTCTGCATCACCTACATGTGGACTGCTGGCATTCTGACCACAAGCAAAGTCTCTTACCCTGTCACACACACACTTGACAACACTTAACTCACACAGTTCATTCTTCTTAACTCTAGATTTCCTATGGTGGGTACTATATGCTAACCCTGCCTTTTGGCAAAATGGTAGGAGCTATAGATAGAAGTAGTAGGTAGGAACATTTAGGTAGAAACATCAGGTAGAAGTAGTCTGCAAGAACATTAGGTAGGAGCCTCTGCAGACACTGCGCTAGACTGGCCTTCTGCCAGTGGCTTGTTAAGGGTAAGGCATTAAAGGCTAAGCAGCACTGGGGTGCACTAGTAATGGAGACTATTGCTGTGGCCACCCCCTTGAGGGATTTCCTGAAAGGAACAGGAATCAGAGATAGATAAATTCTCATCCCTTCCATCCCCTCATTCCTTTTTGAAAATCATTTCTTGTATCTTGACAGTTACAAGCCCAATTATAGACTCCCATGGTTGGGGAGTCGAAGGCTTTGCTGGTCACTTGATGCCATCTCACTACTGTAACTAGTCATCATACACTTGGGAAGATTACTGAATGATTATTGACTCTATGGATGAGCATCAACGGCTTCATAGGTGTTATGGTGGTTGAAGAGGGTGGAAAACTTTAAGAATCCCCCCTTCCCTCCCTAGTAGGTGCCCTCAGATGCTCAAAGGTCTTTGCCTACAAAAGACAAATGGTTTTTCATACTTGACACATTTTTATGCATTCATAAATATCTTGGTGTATGTGTAAATACAAGCTGAATGTGAACATTATGGTAATGTATGGTCACTGAATCTCTAAGATTATTGGTAATCGCATTTTGAATTGAAAATGTGTGTGCTGTAAATGTTGTGCAAATCTTCAGTTCCACATGGTAAATAGTCGTTTAGATCCTGTAAAATAGTTGTAATTTGTTAGTTGTAAATCTGCTAGAATGGTGTTCTGTTTTCAGGTGTTCCTGCGCAATAGATCAGTATGGGATCTAGCTGAAGTGTCAAAGCTGCTCTGCAGTCCTTCAGTCAAGTTGATGCTTCTTGAGATAGTAATCAGTACTGTCTTTGCTGTTGTTGGAATAATTTTCCAGTGGAGGAAAAAAACAAGGAGAATGGAGAGTTTAGAAAATCCTACTCCCTCATCTAGGGCATGATAGTGTCTTAAGCTGAAGTGAGGAGTACTGATTTGTTTTTGTAACTCTTTTACCCCATAGTTTAGCTTTACAAGATTGACTTTCGTAGATGTCTTAGTTACATTGTACCTTCAGAATCTAGAAGTACTGGGTCTCTTCATTATACTTCCTTTGTTCTTACACTCTTAACAAATGTAGTGAGAAGTGGTTTGAAAAGATGTTTGGTTGCAAAAATGTCAACTTAACCCTCTGGGTGTGTAATTAGATTTCATGCCGGTTCCTGAAAAGTGTTTGTTATTGAACAAGAAGTGAATTTCATATTATGTTTTCTGTTGCTTTTTCATCTTGAACTTTTGTTATATTTTCCCAATCTGGCACAAACATTCCTTAAACTTATAGAGAAAATACAACTTAATGTCCCCTAACTTACATTGGTGCCATATACATGAATGAATGTAAAAAAGAATCTTATTTTGCTCAGTCCTTCCCTGCAGTTATCACAGCTCAATTCTGCCAATAAGAGGATGTAATATCAAAGATACTATATCATCCATAAACTGCATACTTTCAAAGAAAAGTAGATATTTGTAAAGCATCGTTCAAACGGACTACTTAAAGAAAACATGTCATATATGGATGAATGCAGCGAGTATGAATATGTACATGTGCATATATGTATATGTCCATGTATGTATATGTGTGTATACATTGAAATGTATATGTATGTATATGTGCATGTATGGGCATTTATGTATATATATATATATGTATGAGGGTGGTTGGGCCATTCTTCTTCTGTTTTCTTGTGCTACCTCACTGAAGCGGGAAACAGCGATTAAGTATGATGAATATGAATATATTTGGATGTTAATGTGCTGAGAGGTGCAAGTGGAGGGATGCCTGATCATTATCTTGTGGAGGCAAAGGTGAAGATTTGTAGAGGTTTTCAGAAAGGAAGAGAAAATGTTGGGGTGAAGAGAGTGGTAATGTGCTGAGAGGTGCAATTGGAGGGATGCCTGATCATTATCTTGTTGAGACAAGGTGAAGATTTGTAGAGGTTTTCAGAAAGGACGAGAAAATGTTTTGGTAAAGAGAGTGGTGAGAGTAAGTGAGCTTGGTAAGGAGACTTGTGTGAGGAAGTACCAGGAGAGACTGAGTGCAGAATGGAAAAAGGTGAGAGCTAATGACATAAGGGGAGTGGGGGAGGAATGGGATGTATTTAGGGAAGCAGTGATGGCTTGCGCAAAAGATGCTTGTGGCATGAGAAGCGTGGGAGATGGGCAGATTAGAAAGGGTAGTGAGTGGTGGGATAAAGAAGTAAGATTATTAGTGAAAGAGAAGAGAGAGGCATTTGGACGAGTTTTGCAGGGAAATAGTGCAAATGACTGGGAGATGTATAAAAGAAAGAGGCAAGAGGTCAAGAGAAAGGTGCAAGAGGTGAAGAAGAGGGCAAATGAGACTTGGGGTGAGAGAGTACATTAAGTTTTAGGGAGAATAAAAAGATGTTCTGGAAGGAGGTAAATAAAGTGCGTAAAACAAGGGAGCAAATGGGAACTTCAGTGAAGGGCGCTAATGGGAAGGTGATAACAAGTAGTGGTGATGTGAGAAGGAGATGGAGTATTTTAAAGGTTTGTTGAATGTGTCTGATGATAGAGTGGCAGATATAGGGTGTTTTGATCGAGGTGGTGTGCAAAGTGAGAGGGTTAGGGAAAATGATTTGGTAAACAGAGAAGAGGTAGTAAAAGCTTTGCGGAAGATGAAAGCCGGCAAGGCAGCAGGTTTGGATGGTATTGCAGTGGAATTTATTAAAAAAGGGGGTGACTGTATTGTTGACTGGTTGGTAAGGTTATTTAATGTATGTATGATTCATGGTAAGGTGCCTGAGGATTGGCGGAATGCGTGCATAGTGCCATTGTACAAAGGCAAAGGGGATAAGAGTGAGTGCTCAAATTACAGAGGTGTAAGTTTGTTGAGTATTCCTGGTAAATTATATGGGAGGGTATTGATTGAGAGGGTGAAGGCATGTACAGAGCATCAGATTGGGAAAGAGCAGTGTGGTTTCAGAAGTGGTAGAGGATGTGTGGATCAGGTGTTTGCTTAGATGAATGTATGTGAGAAATACTTAGAAAAGCAAATGGATTTGTATGTAGCATTTATGAATCTGGAGAAGGCATATGATAGAGTTGATAGAGATGCTCTGTGGAAGGTACTAAGAATATATGGTGTGGAAGGCAAGTTGTTAGAAGCAGTGAAAAGTTTTTATCGAGGATGTAAGGCATGTGTACGTGTAGGAAGAGAGGAAAGTGATTGGTTCTCAGTGAATGTAGGTTTGTGGCAGGGGTGTGTGATGTCTCCATGGTTGTTTAATTTGTTTATGGATGTGGTTGTTAGGGAGGTGAATGCAAGAGTTTTGGAAAGAGGGGCAAGTATGCAGTCTGTTGTGGATGAGAGGGCTTGGGAAGTGAGTCAGTTGTTGTTCGCTGATGATACAGCACTGGTGGCTGATTCATGTGAGAAACTGCAGAAGCTGGTGACTGAGTTTGGTAAAGTGTGTGAAAGAAGAAAGTTAAGAGTAAATGTGAATAAGAGCAAGGTTATTAGGTACAGTAGGGTTGAGGGTCAAGTCAATTGGGAGGTAAGTTTGAATGGAGAAAAACTGGAGGAAGTGAAGTGTTTTAGATATCTGGGAGTGGATCTGGCAGCGGATGGAACCATAGAAGCGGAAGTGAATCATAGGGTGGGGAGGGGAGCGAAAATCCTGGGAGCCTTGAAGAATGTGTGGAAGTCGAGAACATTATCTCGGAAAGCAAAAATGGGTATGTTTGAAGGAATAGTGGTTCCAACAATGTTATATGGTTGCGAGGTGTGGGCTATGGATAGAGTTGTGTGCAGGAGGGTGGATGTGCTGGAAATGAGATGTTTGAGGACAATATGTGGTTTGAGGTGGTTTGATCGAGTAAGTAATGTAAGGGTAAGAGAGATGTGTGGAAATAAAAAGAGCGTGGTTGAGAGAGCAGAAGAGGGTGTTTTAAAATGGTTTGGGCACATGGAGAGAATGAGTGAGGAAAGATTGACCAAGAGGATATATGTGTCAGAGCTGGAGGGAACGAGGAGAAGAGGGAGACCAAATTGGACGTGGAAAGATTGAGTGAAAAAGATTTTGAGTGATCGGGGCCTGAACATGTAGGAGGGTGAAAGGCGGGCAAGGAATAGAGTGAATTGGATCGATGTGGTGTACCGGGGTCGACGTGCTGTCAATGGATTGAATCAGGGTATGTGAAGCGTCTGGGGTAAACCATGGAAAGTTGTGTGGAGCCTGGATGTGGAAAGGGAGCTGTGGCTTCGGGCATTATTACATGACAGCTAGAGACTGAGTGTGAACGAATGGGGCCTTTGTTGTCTTTTCCTAGCGCTACCTCGCACACATGAGGAAAGATTGACCAAGAGGATATATGTGTCAGAGCTGGAGGGAACGAGGAGAAGTGGGAGACCAAATTGGAGGTGGAAAGATTGAGTGAAAAAGATTTTGAGTGATCGGGGCCTGAACATGTAGGAGGGTGAAAGGCGGGCAAGGAATAGAGTGAATTGGATCGATGTGGTGTACCGGGGTCAACGTGCTGTCAGTGGATTGAATCAGGGTATGTGAAGCGTCTGGGGTAAACCATGGAAAGTTGTGTGGAGCCTGGATGTGGAAAGGGAGCTGTGGCTTCGGGCATTACATGACAGCTAGAGACTGAGTGTGAACGAATGGGGCCTTTGTTGTCTTTTCCTAGCGCTACCTCGCACACATGAGGGGGGAGGGGGATGTTATTCCATGTGTGGCGAGGTGGCGATGGGAATAAATAAAGGCAGACAGTATGAATTATGTACATGTGTATATATGTTTATGTCTGTGTGTGTATATATATGTGTACATTGAGATGTATGGGTATGTATATTTGCGTGTGTGGACGTGTATGTGTATACATGTGTATGGGGGTGGGTTGGGCCATTTCTTTCATCTGTTTCCTTGCGGTACCTCGCAAACGTGGGAGACAGTGACAAAGCAAAATAAAAAAATAATAATATATATATGTACATGGGCTATAGATAGGGTTGTGCAGTGGAGGGTGGATGTGTTAGAAATTAAATGTTTTGAGGACAATATGTGGTGTGAGTTGGTTTGATTGAGTACATAATGAAAGGGTAAGAGAGATGTGTGGTAATAAAAAGAGTGTGGTTGAAAGAGCAGAAGAGGGTGTGTTGAAATGGTTTGGACACATGAAGAGAATGAGTGAGGAAAAATTGACTGAGGATATATGTGTCAGAGGTGGCTGGAAGAATGAGAAGTGGAAGACCAAATTGGAGGTTGAAGGATGGAGTGAAAAAGGTTTTGAGTGATCAGGGCCTGAACATACAGGAGGGTGAAAAGCGTGCAAGGAATAAATGAATTGGAATGATGTGGTATACCAGGGTCAACATGCTGTCAGTGAATTGAACCAGGGCATGTGAAGCATCTGGGGTAAACCATGGAAAGGTCTGTGGGGCCTGGATGTGTAAAGGGAGCTGTGGTTTCAGTGCATTACACATTACAGCCGGAGACTGTAAATGAATGTGGCCTTTTTTGTCTGTTCCTTGGCACTGCCTAACTGGAGAGGGGGGAGAATGCTTTTTGTGTATGTTGGGGTGGCGACTGGAATGGATGAAGGCTGCAACTATGGATATGTACATGTGTATATATGTAAATGCCTATGTATGTATACGTTGAAATGTATATGTACGTATAGGTGCAGGTGTGGGCATTTATGTATATACATATGTATGTGGGTGTGTTGGGCCTTTCCTCGTCTATTTCCTTGCACTACCTCGCTAATGTGGGAGACAGTGTTTAAGTATAATTGATATAGATATATTTTTTCATGCATATTCGCCATTTCCTGCTTTAGCGAGGTAGCGTTAAGAACAGAGGACTGAGCCTTAGAGGGAATATCCTCACTTGGCCCCCTTCTCTGTTCCTTCTTATGGAAAATTATGGATGGGATGGTAAGTAGGTAAA
This sequence comes from Panulirus ornatus, assembly GCF_036320965.1. NCBI lineage: Eukaryota > Metazoa > Arthropoda > Malacostraca > Decapoda > Palinuridae > Panulirus > Panulirus ornatus. The sequence continues at coordinate 21,286,752 of NC_092245.1, forward strand.
TGCAAGAGTTTTGGAGAGAGGGGCAAGTATGCAGTCTGTTGGGGATGAGAGGGTGTGGGAAGTGGGTCAGTTGTTGTTCGCTGATGATACAGCACTGGTGGCTGATTCGAGTGAGAAACTGCAGAAGTTGGTGACAGTTTGGAAAGATGCATGAAAGGAGAAAGTTGAGAGTAGATGTGAATAAGAGCAAGGTGATTAGCTTCATCAGGGTTGAGGGACAAGATAGTTGATATATAAGGTTGAATGGAGAAAAATTAGAGGAAGTGAAGTATTTTATATATCTGGGAGTGGACTTAGCACAGAATGGAGCCATGGAAGTGGAAGTGTGTCACAGGATGGGGAAGGGGGCAAAGGTTCTGGAAACGATGATGAATTTGTGGAAGGAAAGAACGTTATCTTGGAGAGCAAAAATGGTTATGTGACACACATCCTCTTGTCAACCTCTCCTCAGTCATGCTCTCTATATCTCCAGGCCATTTAAGCACACACTCTCAAGCTTTCTCAGCCTCATTCTTCTTATTACTATGCCTCTATATTTCCCCTTTCCTGTTATTACTTAATCAGTCAGACCACCTCATGCTGCATGTTATTTTTGAATATTTCATTTCCAATCCACCCACCCTCTTCCACACATTCTCATCAGTAGCCCATACCTTGCATCCATACATCATCACTGGGACTACTGAACCTTTAAACATACATATTATCCTCCCCAGAGATCACACTTGCTTCCTGCCCTAGTAGTCCTTTTTATCTTTATGGGGCTCATGCAGCATACACACATGCAGGAGCAGGGATAGATGAGACCCAATGGGGCAGGATGTTCTTGAAGGGCATGGTTCCTGTCAGCAGCATCCCAGTCTTCTCTTCTTGAGTAGGCTGGAGGTCTTGACAGCACCTATGTATTCAGATTCTTTTTATATATATATAATCATACACATACCTTCCTGCTCCAGGATTCCACTTTATCCTTATAAGGCTCTTTTGGGTGTTTTGTTTTGGGCTGTGTGTAGAGAGTGCAGGACAGTTTAGTAGTAAGTTCTTGATAGTTGCATCATGGGTGTGAAGGGTCTTGGGATATGTTGAAACAATGTTTGTAGTGTATTAGTGATGGTTGATGTCCAGAGCAAAAGTGGGAGTGCCACTTTTATATGTTTGGGGAGTATGGTTTTTGTTTGCTTTATGTCTGGAGGGTTGGAGTGTTATTCTGAGTAGAGAGGTTAGTTGTTTAGTGATTTCCAGATTAATCCATTGTTTGTATGTTTCATCAGTTTTGTTTATTAGGGGTGGAGGGTATCAGTGAATAGCAGTGAATGAAGTGTGAGGCAGGGGTACCAATGAATGTTGGTGGTTAGTTATAGAGTGGCTAGGGTAGGAGGGGCTGCTTATGTTTGAATGCCGAGCATGATGAGATTGGACTGTATTGGGAGGATATGTTTCATTGTGAAGGTGTTGTATGTTTGTAGGCAGCCAGTGATTTTTGTTAGTGCACTATTTGGTTTAGTTTGCCGCTGTTATAATTGCTTTTGAAAGTTTAAATCGGAGTGGATGATTTTTTTAAGTCTGGTTCAAGTTAGTGTTCTGAGGGTATTCAGGTTGTTTGTTTCTTTTGTTCTGATGTTATTGGAGTCAAGGGATGAATGCTGTGTGTGTCATACATGATGCTTAAAATGGTTGGTGTTTTATTTGGATGGAAAGACTGTCCTTTTGAGATGACTGGAAGAGTGAGCTAGATCCATGTCTTTATGGGGTTAAAGAAAGTGATTGAAAATTTTTTTGATGCTGAAATTCTGTCCTGGGTGAGCCATTGTTCCAGTTATGTAATGGAGTGCTGCCTGTTTGTTGTTGCTACTGTGGTATCAGGGTGTTGTGATGTGATTGTGAGATCTGTGATTGTTGAAGTTTGCCTGAGGTAAAGGTAGTTCATATAGGAAGAGACTGAAGAGAAATGGAAAAACTGTACCTTGGAATTGAAAATTTTTTTATGGTGAAAGTCTGTCCTGGGTGGGCCATTGTTCCAGTTATGTAATGGAGTGCTGCCTGTTTGTTGTTGCTACTGTGATATCAGGGTGTTGTGATGTGATTGTGAGATCTGTGATTGTTGAAGTTTGCCCGAGGTAAAGGGAGTTCATATAGGAAGAGACTAAAGAGAAATGGAAAAAAACTGCACCTTGGGAACTCCATTGTAAAGTTTAAATGTTTTAAAGCCGAAGCCATTTTGAGTGACTGGCATGGGAGCTAGTTAAGAAACAGGTCATCCACTTTTTGTCATTGTATTGGCAGATGGTATAAAGAATTTTTTACTTGAGGATGTGTTGGGGGATGGTGTCAAATAATTTGTTGATGTATATTGCCACTAGTAGTGTGTGGGAGGGGGGATTGTAGTTAGTTTAATCCACCTAGAATGTGTTGTGTGAACTCATTTTGTAGTGTGGTGGTGGAGTCTTTGGGTCTGAGAGTTGGATGTGTTCCTTGATTCTGTTGTATATCATTTTTTCTCAGAGTTTTAACACAGTGGATAGAAATGATATGTACATTAGGAGTTTGGAGAGTTTAGTGGTTTAAAGGGTATTAGGATTGGTATTATGTTAGCTAGTTTTCAGGTATTAGGGATTTTATTGTACAACCAGTATTTGAAAATATCTGGAAGTGCCTGGATTACAATGGGCTGTGATGTCGAATAGGAAAGTTTGATATGATATCGGCGCCTGTAGCAGGAGAGTTCTTTTAGGTTTTGAATGCATTCACTGCATCAGTGGGAGTGAAGGGTGGGTGGGCAGTTGTTTCAGGCTGAATTTGTGTTGGATTTTCTTGACTTTTCTGTTTTGAGGTGTAGTTTTTTGTGGTTGATTTTTGAGTAATGTAATGAGTATTTTTGTATGTTGTTTGGGAGGGAAATTTCATTAAAATTGGTCTGGAGTGCTTCAGAGTTGAGACTGGGTTGATGTGATGAGTGGATTTTCTTTTGCTTGTATCAGATTGTTTTGATGCAAGTTGCATGTGCGCACACTCACACACACACACACACACACACACACACACACACACACACACACACACACACACACACACATAAAAAAAAGGTGAAGTAACAATTTTTCTGAATTATGGATGTTGAACACTTCTAAGGATTCTAATGGTTTAGGAAAGCCTAGAGTCTGGTAATGCAAGCTAATTATCTTGACAGAGTAATCATCTAATTCACTGTGCTTTTATACTATAGTGACTGATTGTTCTGCTGAAAGTTGAAAAAAATGGACACCACTTTATAGACATGATCTCTTAGTTTTACTCAATTGGAATCGTTGTTGCCAACAGTAAAACGTGATTTAAAAGTGAGATTTTTATTTTTCACTTAGAATTGTTCTTTCCATTCTAGATAAGTCATTTGTAGTAGGGTTATGTGGGAGAGGGGAAAATTTGGCGTTATTTGATAAACGAGAAATGTAAAATACAGTAAACCCTCAATTTAATGGACTAATAGGTTGGAAGGGATGTCTGTTAATGCCAAAAGTCTGTTAAATCAAATGAAACCTATTTCTGTGCCTCATTTAAGTCCACATGCTTTTTTAACTCCTCTATCATCATAGGGTTTGGTTTGTGGTACCTTGGTTGGGCAGCAGGTGCCCGGCAGCATGGGAATGCCTGCCAGGCAGTTAGAGGCAGTAGTCAGACTGAGATAGAGGTGATGCCACCCATCTCCTGTAAAAGGATACTTCTTTATGATAAAGTTAGAACAGACTACTGGCTTTCATTGCACTTCTTACATATGTAGGTGCAGTGAGTAGGATTCAAACCTATGCAGTAAAATCCCAAGTTATCGAAAGGCTGCTCACCTTCTTCAAGAGATGATGGGCACCTAAGGAATTCACCTCGGAAGGGGGAATCAGTCTAAACAGTGGGGAGATGGGAGCTTTCTCTAAGACTCACGCACTCTTACCATTAATTTTTCGTTAGCTATTTGTTATTATCATCTTACTGTAAGTTACATAGATTTAGATGCATGTTCCCACGGGCTCACTGTTCTTACGGGCTATTGCTAATCAGGATGTTTGAATACGTAAGAGCTGATCTGTTATTTGAACACGTTGTTGAATGGGTGTTGACACACTCCAATATAACCCCTGCCAGTGTGACGTGAGGGGACACTCTGGCCAGCCTCGTCAAACTGTTCACTAGAGTGTGTCGTAGTGTGTCATAAGATTATAGCCCAGAGTACTACAGATGTACGTACATATTTTTGTAATAAATCTACAAAGGCCGCCTGATCTTCATTGAGTACCACAAATGAAGAAGACCTGATTTCCATCCCATCAACTCAACCTTACAAATGATCCCACCACTGCCACCATTTGTAAGGTTACTACAATATCCTCTGTTGTTGGAGCAGCCATCACTGAAACAGCTGCTGAGGAATTCTGCATTATGGTTTGGGTGGTTTCTCATAAGTGTAATAGTCATTGTTTGCCTTGATGAAAAAGATAAACATGAAAATAACGGCTGTTTAGAATATTATACAAAAGCAAGTGAGTAGAAATAAGAAACGAAAGACTGACAAAAATAAAGCAGAAAGCATAAAATGTATAGAAACATGAAGAATGTAGTCAAGTTTGAAATTTTGTTACACAAACTGTCAGGGGGGAAGGTGCAGGGGTTGAAAAAGAAGGCAAATAAGGGTTGGGGGAATGAGTATCAGTGTTTCAGGGAGATTGAGATGTTTTAGAGTGAGGTTTATTGTGTGCAAAAAATGAAGAGAACAAATGGGAACATTGGTGAAGAGGGCAAATAGGAAGTGTTAACAGATAGTGATGGAGTATGGAGATGGAGCGAATATTTTGAAGGAATGTTGAATGCAGTTGATGATAGGTTGGTAGAAGTAGAGTGTTTGGGTCGGGTGGTATGCAAAACAAGAGAATCATGGAGAATGGTTTGGTGAAGAGATGAAATGTGGCAAGGTGGCTGTAGTGGATGGTATTGCTGTTGGATGTCTTAAGAAACTGTTTGATTAGTTAGGATTTTTTCATTGTGTATAAGGATTATGCTGAGGTGCTTCAGGATTGCTGGAATGCATTTATAGTGACACTGTATAAAGGGAAAAGGGAGGGAAGCAGTATAAGTTTGTTGAATGTAAAAAGTAAGTTGTATGGGAGAATAGTGGTTAAGAGGGTGAAGTCATGTACAGATCATCAGAATGGGGAGGAACATTGTAGTTCAGAAGTGGTCAAGGATATGTGGATCAGGTGTTTGCTTAAGTGAATGTGTGTGAGAAATGCCCAAGAGAAACAGAAGGATTTGAATGTGGCACTTATGGACCTGGAGAAAGTGGAAAACATATGGTAGGAATGATAATGGTGCCTTGTGGAAGGTCTTGAGAATATATGGTGCGGGAGGAAAGCTGATAGAAGCAGTGAGTTTTTATTGTGGGTGTAAAGTGTGTGTATAAATAGGAATAGGGTATAGTAAGTTGTTTAGGGTGAAGGTTGTTGGGATGTGGGATGTCACTATGGCTGTTTGATTTGTTTATGGGTGGGGTGGACAGAGGTAAATGCATGTGTCTTCGAGGGGGGCAAGTATGCGCTCTGTAAGAGGTGTAGAGGGCCTGTGAAGTGAGTTAACTTTTGTTTACAGATAACAGCACTGGTGACAAATTTGAGTGAGAAACTAAATTAGATGGTTACTTAAGTTTGGAAGAGTGTGTGATAGGAGGAAGATCAGAGTAAGTGTGAATAAAAACAAGGTTTTTAGGTTTAGTAGGGTTAAGGGAGAGGTTAGCTGGGGTGTAAATTTGAATGGGAGTGGACATGGCAGCAAATGGAACCAAGGAAGTGAAAGTGAGTCATAGGGTGAGTGAGGGGGCAGAGTTTCTGGGAGCATTACAGAATGTGTGGAAAGGTAGTCCATTATCTTTGAGGGCAAAAGTGTATGTTTGATGGTATAGTAGTCTCAACAATGTTGTATGGCATGGTTGTGGATGAGGATGTGCAGAAGAGGGTGGATGTATTGGAAATGAAATGTTTGATGACTGTATATGGTGTGAGGTGGTTTGATTAAGTATGTAATAAATGGGTAAGACAAAGGTTTGGTAATAAAAAGAGTGTCATTGAGAGAGCTGAAGGGAATGTGCAGAAATTGTTTAGACTATGAAGTGAATTATTGAGGAGAGTTTGACAAAGAGGATATATGTGTTTGAAGTGAAAGGAACAGGGAGATGGGGGAGACCAAATTGAAGATGGAAGAATGGAGTGAAAGAGATTTCGAGTTATCAGGGCCTGATTATGCTGGAGGTTGAAATGCATAGTGAAAATTGAATTGGAATGATGAAGTTTACAGGGGTCAACTTGCTGTTTAGGGACTTAACCAGGGGATATGAAGTGGCTGGGGAAACCTTGTAAAGGTCTGTAGGGCCTGGTTATGACAGCCAGAGAATGGATGTGAAAGTTTCTTCATTTGTCTCTAGCTCAGCATTATTAATCTACCAAACTACGATCAAGTATAAAAAAAGAGCAAAACAAAACCAACTGTAATGTGAGATGTTACCATAAGTATAGTATCATTATTTGCCTTTATAGAAAAGAGGATACAAGTAGAGATAGTAATGGATGTTTAGAATCTTACCCTACAAACTGTTATAATGCAGGTGTCACTGTAAGTGCAGTAGTCATTTTTTAGTCTTTATGAAAATGAATAAGCATATGTAGAAAATATGGCAGTTTGGAATGTTAAAGTGAGAGAGTAGAAGGGAGAAAAGAAAGACTGACTTAAACAAAATGGAAAGAATAAGTAAAGAAATGTGAAAGAATGGTCTCTGAAGAATATAGTCAAGTTTGAAATTCTGTTACACTCCAAACTGTTATGAAGTAGATGTCACCAAAATAAAGATATGTCAACAGAAGGAAGGAAAACCCTTTATCTCTTTGAATAGCACTGATTCTTTAAGTAATATTATCCAGCATGCAACTTCTGAATCATCAATAAAAAATTTAATGGATTTTTTAGAGACAACTGAACATATTGTCTCAAAGTGGCTTTATGATGGTAAATCAGTCATGAAAGTAACCAATTTGCCATTCACGTAGGATTTATGATTCTTTTTTCTTTTCCCCCCAGAGGATAGTTGACGACATTGGTCCAACAGATGTCTTAGCTGTGACCAGTTTAGTCCTTCAACCCCCTGTGAAGGAGCGAATAATTCAAGAAGTGTATAACTTCTTCCAGTCTCAACTACACATGCAGATTGTAGATTGAGTATTTGGTATATAGAAGTTAATACTATATTTGGCTTAAATTCTGGTGAAATATACCTTCTCCATGATAAGTTTAGATAGCCTTTGTATGATTACAATAAAATGTTTCTTGAGTTTATGATTCACTTCTTTGAATATTTTGAATAGTGTTACATTTTTCTACACAGTATGGTTAAGGATGTGCTGCCATTTCCCCAAGAACATCATAGTTAGATAACTTAAGACTAGTTTGCTGTTGGCTGCTAGATCATAATTAAGAGACATCACTGCAAATTTTGTCTTTTATTTGTTTAACATGTACTACCTGTAGTTTTGAATTTTGTTTGTGTGAACATTTTGTATATGTGAGTTTATCATGCATTAAATATTCAGGATGGTGCTGCTTCTTAATCATTACATTGTTGATGAGCTTTCACGTTATAGTTAAGTGATGGATTACTTGGAGATGTATTTTATTCATGTATTTTGTCTGACATAACTGTTGAAATGAACCCAAATCTTTTAAGCTATTGTTTATTAAATTATTCTGTATTACAAATGACAAAATGGATAAGAAGCATGTAGTTGTTCACAAAATTAGGTCGCTTTGAGAAGGATTGATTTTCAATTTATGTGAAAGTTAGCGGGCTTAATGATCCCGTGAGTAGAAAAATTATCCACTTTTAAAAACTTGAGCCTTTGTTTTGCATTAAATTTGAAGGGCTGCTTTTTTGAATAACTATATGTTAGTGAAAACTGAAATTAGTGGAACATGAGATATATTGCAAAAGTGTACATCCTGGAAAGATTCTGTTAAGTCTAAAAAAAAGGTGAAAACTGAAATCACTGGAACATGAGATATACTGTGAAAGTGTATAGCCTGGAAAGATACTGTGAAATCTGAAAAAAGGTAAGGAACTCCCTTCCCCTTATGACTGCTCTTGAGACATAATCAGCATACTCATAGGCAGACAAATCTCTGAAGGAACTAAGGATAATGAACTTTTTTCCTTTTTGATAAAGATAAGATACTATGTCCTCAAGCTTGAGCACCTGAACTTAGGCTTAGTCAGAGAAAAAATAAACGAGGGAAAAGGATTTTTTTTTCTTGAAATCCAACAAAAAAGGTTTTGTGCATCCCCAAGAGCAGTAAAATTTATGGCATCAGGTACCTCTGAAGATTTGAGGAACAGTAATATAGGCCGACTGATCTTTTAGGACAATTTGAATTGGATGGAATCTCTTCCAGGGAGATGCTCTTGATACTCATGACCATAGCCCAGCTCTTTGTGAATGATTTTCAACTAGAACTGTGACAGAAAGTGGTTTTCAAGAAAAAATGGAAGCTAGGACTTTTTTTCTCTTTTTGAGAACTGGGTTTCATCCACCAAGAGAAGTAATCTATGAAGGAGGAAGGAAAACTGTAATTACCTCATTTTATGAAGCTAGATATAAGAAGTTGGCTTTGTCAGTGATAAGGGATACCAGGATGAGCACATTCCACACAAACACCATTAATGCTTGTCAAGGTATCTACATCCATTGTTAGCCCATCCAGGAAAACAAGAGATCCACCTTACTATTTTTGTTACAAGATGGGCACTTAAAAGACAAGATATGCCCTTTCCATAAAGGTTTCCCACAGAACCGATTGTCAAAGAACCACCGACACAATGCATATCTCTTGGGGAATAAGAAGCATTTGAAAAAGTGCAGCTGCCATAGTAACACTTCATAATGGGGGAATAAGCAACTGTGCTACATTCACAGTTAGAAGTACTACTCACTGTGGTCTTAGCTACAAGGGAAGATAACCCAGAGGGGTGCCATGATCCCCTTGTTAGCGAGATATTGATCTTGAGGCAAGAAAGGGGAGCAGTGGAGGTAGCATCAAGAACAGATGACTAAGCCGTAGAGGGAAAAATCCTCACTTGGTCCCTTTCTCTCTTCCTTCTTTAGGGAAAGTAAAACAGGACGGGAGGATTTCCAGCCCCCTTTCCCTCCCATTATAGTTGCTTTCTATGACATGCAGGGAAGACATGGGCAGTATTCTTTTTCCTTTAATCCCAGGTATATATGCTCAGAATAAAGTGAATTGGAACAATGTGGTATACTGGGGTTGGCGTGCTGTCAGTGATCTGAACCAGGGCATGTGAAATGTCTGGGGTAAACCATAGAAAGGCCTGTGGGGCCTGGATATGGATAGGGTGCTTTGGTTATGGCTCATTACACATGACAGGCAGAGACTGAATTTGTGTGGATGTGGCCTTTTTTCATCTTTCCTGGTGCTACCTCGCTGATGCAGGGGATGCTGATGCTGCTTCCTATTAGGCTGGGTGGTACTAGGAATGGATGAAGGCAAGCAAGTATATATTATTGTATTTCCTTTATTATACGTGATTGCCATTTCCTGTGTCAGCGAGGTAGTGCCAGAAAACAGACATAGAATGGCCCATCCACTTATATACACATGTATGTACATAAACGCTCGTATGCACACATATACATAACATAGAAAGCGACTAGAGGGGACGGGAGCGGGGGGCCAGAAATCCTCCCCTCCTTGTATTAACTTTCTAAAATGGGAAACAGAAGAAGGAGTCACGCGGGGAGTGCTCATCCTCCTCGAAGGCTCAGAGTGGGGTGCCTAAATGTGTGTGGATGTAACCAAGATGTGAAAAAAGGAGAGATAGGTAGTATGTTTGAGGAAAGGAACCTGGATGTTTTGGCTCTGAGTGAAATGAAGCTCAAGGGTAAAGGGGAAGAGTGGTTTGGGAATGTCTGGGGAGTAAAGTCAGGGGTTAGTGAGAGGACAAGAGCAAGGGAAGGAGTAGCAATACTCCTGAAACAGGAGTTGTGGGAGTATGTGATAGAATGTAAGAAAGTAAATTCTCGATTAATATGGGTAAAACTGAAAGTTGATGGAGAGAGGTGGGTGATTATTGGTGCATATGCACCTGGGCATGAGAAGAAAGATCATGAGAGGCAAGTGTTTTGGGAGCAGCTGAATGAGTGTGTTAGTGGTTTTGATGCACGAGACCGGGTTATAGTGATGGGTGATTTGAATGCAAAGGTGAGTAATGTGGCAGTTGAGGGAATAATTGGTATACATGGGGTGTTCAGTGTTGTAAATGAAAATGGTGAAGAGCTTGTAGATTTATGTGCTGAAAAAGGACTGATGATTGGGAATACCTGGTTTAAAAAGCGAGATATACATAAGTATACGTATGTAAGTAGGAGAGATGGCCAGAGAGCGTTATTGGATGACGTGTTAATCGACAGGCGTGCGAAAGAGAGACTTTTGGATGTTAATGTGCTGAGAGGTGCAACTGGAGGGATGTCTGATCATTATCTTGTGGAGGCTAAGGTGAAGATTTGTATGGGTTTTCAGAAAAGAAGAGTGAATGTTGGGGTGAAGAGGGTGGTGAGAGTAAGTGAGCTTGAGAAGGAGACCTGTGTGAGGAAGTACCAGGAGAGACTGAGTACAGAATGGAAAAAGGTGAGAACAATGGAAGTAAGGGGAGTGGGGGAGGAATGGGATGTATTTAGGGAATCAGTGATGGATTGCGCAAAAGATGCTTGTGGCATGAGAAGAGTGGGAGGTGGGTTGATTAGAAAGGGTAGTGAGTGGTGGGATGAAGAAGTAAGAGTATTAGTGAAAGAGAAGAGAGAGGCATTTGGACGATTTTTGCAGGGAAAAAATGCAATTGAGTGGGAGATGTATAAAAGAAAGAGACAGGAGGTCAAGAGAAAGGTGCAAGAGGTGAAAAAAAGGGCAAATGAGAGTTGGGGTGAGAGAGTATCATTAAATTTTAGGGAGAATAAAAAGATGTTCTGGAAGGAGGTAAATAAAGTGCGTAAGACAAGGGAGCAAATGGGAACTTCAGTGAAGGGCGCAAATGGGGAGGTGATAACAAGTAGTGGTGATGTGAGAAGGAGATGGAATGAGTATTTTGAAGGTTTGTTGAATGTGTTTGATGATAGAGTGGCAGATATAGGGTGTTTTGGTCGAGGTGGTGTGCAAAGTGAGAGGGTTAGGGAAAATGATTTGGTAAACAGAGAAGAGGTAGTGAAAGCTTTGCGGAAGATGAAAGCCGGCAAGGCAGCAGGTTTGGATGGTATTGCAGTGGAATTTATTAAAAAAAGGGGGTGACTGTATTGTTGACTGGTTGGTAAGGTTATTTAATGTATGTATGACTCATGGTGAGGTGCCTGAGGATTGGCGGAATGCGTGCATAGTGCCATTGTACAAAGGCAAAGGGGATAAGAGTGAGTGCTCAAATTACAGAGGTATAAGTTTGTTGAGTATTCCTGGTAAATTATATGGGAGGGTATTGATTGAGAGGGTGAAGGCATGTACAGAGCATCAGATTGGGGAAGAGCAGTGTGGTTTCAGAAGTGGTAGAGGATGTGTGGATCAGGTGTTTGCTTTGAAGAATGTATGTGAGAAATACTTAGAAAAGCAAATGGATTTGTATGTAGCATTTATGGATCTGGAGAAGGCATATGATAGAGTTGATAGAGATGCTCTGTGGAAGGTATTAAGAATATATGGTGTGGGAGGAAAGTTGTTAGAAGCAGTGAAAAGTTTTTATCGAGGATGTAAGGCATGTGTACGTGTAGGAAGAGAGGAAAGTGATTGGTTCTCAGTGAATGTAGGTTTGCGGCAGGGGTGTGTGATGTCTCCATGGTCGTTTAATTTGTTTATGGATGGGGTTGTTAGGGAGGTAAATGCAAGAGTTTTGGAAAGAGGGGCAAGTATGAAGTCTGTTGGGGATGAGAGAGCTTGGGAAGTGAGTCAGTTGTTGTTCGCTGATGATACAGCGCTGGTGGCTGATTCATGTGAGAAACTGCAGAAGCTGGTGACTGAGTTTGGTAAAGTGTGTGGAAGAAGAAAGTTAAGAGTAAATGTGAATAAGAGCAAGGTTATAAGGTACAGTAGGGTTGAGGGTCAAGTCAATTGGGAGGTGAGTTTGAATGGAGAAAAACTGGAGGAAGTGAAGTGTTTTAGAAATCTGGGAGTGGATCTGGCAGCGGATGGAACCATGGAAGCGGAAGTGGATCATAGGGTGGGGGAGGGGGCGAAAATTCTGGGGGCCTTGAAGAATGTGTGGAAGTCGAGAACATTATCTCGGAAAGCAAAAATGGGTATGTTTGAAGGAATAGTGGTTCCAACAATGTTGTATGGTTGCGAGGCGTGGGCTATGGATAGAGTTGTGCGCAGGAGGATGGATGTGCTGGAAATGAGATGTTTGAGGACAATGTGTGGTGTGAGGTGGTTTGATCGAGTGAGTAACGTAAGAGTAAGAGAGATGTGTGGAAATAAAAAGAGCGTGGTTGAGAGAGCAGAAGAGGGTGTTTTGAAGTGGTTTGGGCACATGGAGAGAATGAGTGAGGAAAGATTGACCAAGAGGATATATGTGTCGGAGGTGGAGGGAACGAGGAGAAGAGGGAGACCAAATTGGAGGTGGAAAGATGGAGTGAAAAAGATTTTGTGTGATCGGGGCCTGAACATGCAGGAGGGTGAAAGGAGGGCAAGGAATAGAGTGAATTGGAGCGATGTGGTATACCGGGGTTGACGTGCTGTCAGTGGATTGAATCAAGGATTGTGAAGCGTCTGGGGTAAACCATGGAAAGCTGTGTAGGTATGTATATTTGCGTGTGTGGACGTATGTATATACATGTGTATGGGGGGGGGTTGGGCCATTTCTTTCGTCTGTTTCCTTGCGCTACCTCGCAAACGCGGGAGACAGCGACGAAGTATAATAAAATAAAAATAATAAATACATTCACATACATAGACATATGTACACATGTACATATTCATGCTTCCTTGCCTTCTTCCATTCCTAGTGCTACCTCACCCCACAGGAAACAGCATCACTACCTCCGTACTTCAGTGAGGTAGCACCAGGAAAACTGACAAAAAAAGGCTCCATTCATTCACACTTTGTCTCTAGCTGTCATGTTTAATGCACCAAAACCACAGCTTCCTATCCACATCCAGGTCTCATAGACCTTTCCGTGGTTTACCCCAGACATTTCACATGCCCTGGTTCAGTCCACTGACACTATTCCTTGCACGCCTCTCACCCTCCTGTACAGGCCCTGGTCCCTCAAAATCTTTTTCACACCATCCTTCCATATCCAATATGGTTTCCTGCTTCTCCTTGTTCCCACCACCTATGACACATATCTCCTCTTTGTCAATCTTTCCTCACTCATTCTCTCCATATTTCCAACCCATTTCAACACTCCCTCTTCTGCTCTCTGAACCACACTCTTTTTATTTCCACCTGTCTCTCTTACCATTTCATTACTTACCCGATTAAACCACCTTACACCACATATTGTCCTCAAACTTTCATTTCCAACACATCCACCCTCCTCCTTACAACCCTATCCAAAGCCCATGTCTCACAACCTTATGATATTGTTGGAACTACTATTCCTTCAAACATACTCATTTTTGCTCACCGAGATGATATTCTCTCCTTCCATACATTCTTGATCTCTCCCAGAACCTTTCCCCCTCCCCCAACCTGTGACTTGCTTCTGCTTCCATGGTTCCATTCACTGTTAAACCTACTCCTAGGTATCTAAAGCACTTCACTTCCCATTCCAATAAACTTGTCCCTCAACCTTACTGAACCTAATAACCTTACTCTTATTCACATTTACTCTCAACTTTCACATTTTACACACTTTTCCAAACTTGGTCACCAACTTCTGCAGTTTCTCACTTGAATCAGCCACTAGAGATGTATCATCGGCAAACAACTGACTCACTTCCCAGGTCCTCTCATGCCCAACAGACTGTATACTCACCTCTCTCCAAAACTCTTACATTCACCTTCCTAATCACCCCATCCATAAACATATATATTTATTATTATTGATATTTTATTCATTATACTATGTCACTGTCTCTCGCGTTAGCGAGGTAGCACAAGGAAACAGACAAAAGAATGGCCCAACCCACCCACATACACATATGCACATATACCTATACATACCTATACATTTCAATGTATACATATATATACATACACAAAGATATACATATATATACACATGTACATAATTCATATTTGCTGCCTTTATTCATTCCTGTCGCCACCCCGCCACACATGAAATGGCACTCCCCTCCCCCCGCACGTGCACGAGGTAGCACTAGGAAAAGACAACAAAGGCGACATTTGTTCACACTCAGTCTCTAGTTGTCATGTCTAATGCACCAAAACCACAGCTCCCTTTCAACACCCAGGCCCCACAAAACTTTCCATGGTTTACCCCAGACACTTCACATGCCTTGGTTCAATCCACTGACAGTACATCAACCCTGGTATACCACATTATTCCAGTTCACTTATTCATTGCACGCCTTTCACCCTCCTGCCTGTTCAGGCCCAGATCGCTCAAAATCTTTTTCACTCCATCCTTCCACCTCCAGTTTGGTCTCCCACTTCTCCTCATTCCCTCCACCTCTGACATATATCCTCTTTGTCAATTTTTCCTCACTCATTCTCTCCATGTGACCAAACCATTTCTATACACCCTCTTCTGCTCTCTCAACCACATGCTTTTTATTACCACACATCTCTCTTACCCTGTCATTACTTAATCAAACCACTTCACACCACATATTATCCTCAGACATCTCATTTCCAACACATCCACCCTCCTCTGCACAACCGTATCTATAGCCCACGCCTCTCAACCATATAACTTTGTTGGAACCACTTTTCCTTCAAACATACCCATTTTTGCTTTCCGAGATAATGTTCTTACCTTCCACACATTCTTCAACACTCCCAGAACTTCGCCCCCTCCTCCACCTTGTGACTCACTTCCACTTTCATGGTTCCATCCACTGCCAAATCCACTCCCAGATATCTAACACACTTCACTTCCTCCAGTTATTCTCCACTCAAACTTACCTTCCAATTGACTTGTCCCTCAACCCTACTGTACCTAATATCGTAGCTCTTATTCACATTTACTCTCAGGTTTCTTCTTTCACACACTTTACCAAACTCAGTCACCAGCTTCTGCAGTTTCTCACATGAATCAGCCACCAGTGCTGTATCATTAGCTAACAACAACTGACTCACTTCTTAAGCCCTCTCATCCACAACAGATTGCATACTTGCACCTTCCTCCAAAACTCTTGCATTCACTTCCCTAACAGCCCCATCCATAAACATATAGAACAACCATGGAGACATCATGCACCCCCTGCCACAAACCAACATTCACTGGGAGCCAATCACTTTCCTCTTTTCCCATTCGTACACGTGCATTACATCCTTGATAAAATCTTTTCACTGCTTCTGGCAACTTACCTCCCACACCATATACTCTTAGTACCTTCCACAAAGCATCTCTATCAGCTCTATCATATGCCTTCTCCAGATCCATAAATGCTACATACAAATCCATTTGCTTTTCTAAGTATTTTTCACATACATTCTTCAAAGCAAACACCTGATTCACACATCCTCTACCTCTTCTGAAACCACACTGCTCTTCTCCAGTCTGTTGCTCTGTACCCTCTCAAACAATACCCTCCCATATAATTTCCCCGGAATACTCAACAAACTTATACCTCTGTAATTTGAACATTCACCTTTATCCCCTTTACCTTTGTACAGTGGCACTATGCATGCATTCCGCCAATCCTCAGGCACTTCACCATGAACCATACATACGTTGAATATCCTTACCAACCAGTCAACAACACAGTAACCCCCTTTTTTTTTTAGTAAATTCCACTGCATTACCATCCAAACCCACCACCTTACCGGCTTTCATCTAATGCAAATCTTTCATTTCTGTTCACCAAACCATTTTCCCTGACCCTCTCACTTCGCACACCACCTCGACCAAAACACTCTATATCCGCAACTCTATCATCAAACACGTTCAACAAACCTTCAAAATACTCACTCCATCTCCTCACATCACCACTACTTGTTATTACCTCATTACCCCATCAGCCAACTTCACCGATGTTCCTATTTGTTCCCTTGTCTTACGCACTTTATTTACGTCCTTCCAAAACATTTTATATTCTCCCTAAAATTTAATGATTCTCATTCCAACTGTCATTTGCCCTCTTTGTCACCTCTTGCACCTTTCTCTTGACCTTCTCCTGCTTTCTTTTGTACATCTCCCAGTCATTTGCATTTCTTCCCTGCAAAAATCGTCCAAATGTCTCTCTCTTCTCTTTCACTAACCATCTTACTTTTTCATCCCACCATTCACTTCCCTTTCTAATCTGCCCTCCTCCCACCTTTCTCATGGCACAAGCATCTTTTGTGCAAGCCATCACTGCTTCCCTAAATACATCCCACTCCTCCCCCACTCCCTTTCCATTCTGCACTCAGTCTCTCCTGATACTTCCTCACACAAGTCTCCTTTCCAAGCTCACTTACTCTCACCACTCTCTTCACCCCAACATTCTCTCTTCTTTTCTGAAGACCTCTACAAATCTTCACCTTTGCATCCACACATTTCAGACATACCTCCAGTTGCCCCTCTCATCACTTTAACATCCAAAAGTATCTCTTTCACACACCTATCAATTAATACGTAATCCAATAATGCTCTCTGGCCATCTCTCCTACTTACATATGTATACTTATGTATATCTCTCTTTTTAAACCAGGTATTCCCAATCACCAGTCCTTTTTCAGCACACAAATCTACAAGCTCTTCACCATTTCCATTTACAACTCTAAACACCCCATGTACACCAATTATACCCTCAACTGCCATATTCCTCACCTTTGCATTCAAATCACCCATCACTATAACCCAGTCTCGTGCATGAAAGCTGCTAACACACTCACTCATCTGCTCCCAAAACACTTGCCTCTCATGATCCTTCTTCTCATGACCAGGTGCATAGACACCATTGATCACCTATTTCTCTCCATCCACTTTCAGTTTTACCCATATCAATCTAGAGTACTTTCTTACACTTTATAACATACTCCCTCAAGTCCTGCTTCAGGAGTAGTGCTACTTCCTTTGCTCTTGTCCTCTCACTAGCCCCTGACTTTACTCCCAAGACATTCCCAAACCAGTCTTGCACGTTACCCATGAGCTTCGTTTCACTCAGAGCCAAAACCTCCAGAGTCCTTTCCTCAAACATATGACCTAATCTCTCCTTTTTTCTCATCTTTATTACATCCACACACATTTAGACATCCCAGTCTGAGCCTTTGAGGAAGATTAGCACTCCCTGCATGACACCTTCTGTTTCCCCTTTTAGAAAGATAAATACAAGGAGGGGAGGGTTTCTAGCCTCCCCCCCTTTCCTGTCCCCTTTAGTCACCTTTTACGACACGCAGGGAATGTGTGGGAAATATTGTTTCTCCCCTATCCCCAAGGATTATATATATATATATATATATATATATATATATATATATATATATATATATATATATATATATTTTTTCTTTTTTTTTTTTTGCTTTGTCGCTGTCTCCCGCGTTTGCGAGGTAGCGCAAGGAAACAGACGAAAGAAATGGCCCAACCCACCCCCATACACATGTATATACATACGTCCACACACGCAAATATACATACCTACACAGCTTTCCATGGTTTACCCCAGACGCTTCACATGCCCTGATTCAATCCATTGAAAGCACGTTGACCCCAGTATACCACATCAATCCAATTCACTCTATTCCTTGCCCGCCTTTAACCCTCCTGCATGTTCAGGCCCCGATCACTCAAAATCTTTTTCACTCCATCTTTCCACCTCCAATTTGGTCTCCCACTTCTCCTCGCTCCCTCCACCTCTCACACATATATATATATGTGTATATATATATATATATATATATATATATATATATATATATATATATATATATATATTATATTTTTTTTTATTATACTTTGTCGCTGTCTCCCGCGTTTGCGAGGTAGCGCAAGGAAACAGACGAAAGAAATGGCCCAACCCCCCCCCCATACACATGTATATACATACGTCCACACACGCAAATATACATACCTACACAGCTTTCCATGGTTTACCCCAGACGCTTCACATGCCTTGATTCAATCCACTGACAGCACGTCAACCCCGGTATACCACATCGCTCCAATTCACTCTATTCCTTGCCCTCCTTTCACCCTCCTGCATGTTCAGGCCCCGATCACACAAAATCTTTTTCACGCCATCTTTCCACCTCCAATTTGGTCTCCCTCTTCTCCTCGTTCCCTCCACCTCCGACACATATATCCTCTTGGTCAATCTTTCCTCACTCATTCTCTCCATGTGCCCAAACCACTTCAAAACACCCTCTTCTGCTCTCTCAACCACGCTCTTTTTATTTCCACACATCTCTCTTACCCTTACGTTACTCACTCGATCAAACCACCTCACACCACACATTGTCCTCAAACATCTCATTTCCAGTACATCCATCCTCCTGCGCACAACTCTATCCATAGCCCACACCTCGCAACCATACAACATTGTTGGAACCACTATTCCTTCAAACATACCCATTTTTGCTTTCCGAGATAATGTTCTCGACTTCCACACATTCTTCAAGGCCCCCAGAATTTTCGCCCCCTTCCCCACCCTATGATCCACTTCCGCTTCCATGGTTCCATCCGCTGCCAGATCCACTCCCAGATATCTAAAACACTTCACTTCCTCCAGTTTTTCTCCATTCAAACTCACCTCCCAATTGACTTGACCCTCAACCCTACTGTACCTAATAACCTTGCTCTTATTCACATTTACTCTTAACTTTCTTCTTCCACACACTTTACCAAACTCAGTCACCAGCTTCTGCAGTTTCTCACATGAATCAGCCACCAGCGCTGTATCATCAGCGAACAACAACTGACTCACTTCCCAAGCTCTCTCATCCCCAACAGACTTCATACTTGCCCCTCTTTCCAAAACTCTTGCATTTACCTCCCTAACAACCCCATCCATAAACAAATTAAACAACCATGGAGACATCACACACCCCTGCCGCAAACCTACATTCACTGAGAACCAATCACTTTCCTCTCTTCCTACACGTACGCATGCCTTACATCCTCGATAAAAACTTTTCACTGCTTCTAACAACTTTCCTCCCACACCATATATTCTTAATACCTTCCACAGAGCATCTCTATCAACTCTATCATATGCCTTCTCCAGATCCATAAATGCTACATACAAATCCATTTGCTTTTCTAAGTATTTCTCACATACATTCTTCAAAGCAAACACCTGATCCACACATCCTCTACCACTTCTGAAACCATATATATATGTGTGAGAGGTGGAGGGAACGAGGAGAAGTGGGGATAGGGGAGAAAGAATACTTCCCACGTATTCCCTGCGTGTCGTAGAAGGCGACTAAAAGGGAAGGGAGCGGGGGGCTGGAAATCCTCCCCTCTCGTTTTTTTTTTTTTTTTTTCTTTTTAATTTTCCAAAAGAAGGAACAGAGAAGAGGTCCAGGTGAGGATATTCCCTCAAAGGCCCAGTCCTCTGTTCTTAACGCTACCTCGCTATCGCGGGAAATAGCGAATAGTATGAAAAAAAATATATATATATATATATATATATATATATATATATATATATATATATATATATATCTTTGATGTTAATGTGCTGAGAGGTGCAACTGGAGGGATGTCTGATCATTATCTTGTGAAGGCTAAGGTAAAGATTTGTATGGGTTTTCAGAAAAGAAGAGTGAATGTTGGGGTGAAGAGGGTGGTGAGAGTAAGTGAGCTTGGGAAGGAGACTTGTGTGAGGAAGTACCAGGAGAGACTGAGTACAGAATGGAAAAAGGTGAGAACAATGGAAGTAAGGGGAGTGGGGGAGGAATGGGATGTATTTAGGGAATCAGTGATGGATTGCGCAAAAGATGCTTGTGGCATGAGAAGAGTGGGAGGTGGGTTGATTAGAAAGGGTAGTGAGTGGTGGGATGAAGAAGTAAGAGTATTAGTGAAAGAGAAGAGAGAGGCATTTGGACGATTTTTGCAGGGAAAAAATGCAATTGAGTGGGAGATATATAAAAGAAAGAGACAGGAGGTCAAGAGAAAGGTGCAAGAGGTGAAAAAGAGGGCAAATGAGAGTTGGGGTGAGAGAGTATCATTAAAATTTAGGGAGACTAAAAAGATGTTCTGGAAGGAGGTAAATAAAGTGCATAAGACAAGGGAGCAAATGGGAACTTCAGTGAAGAGCGCAAATGGGGAGGTGATAACAAGTAGTGGTGATGTGAGAAGGAGATGGAGTGAGTATTTTGAAGGTTTGTTGAATGTGTTTGATGATAGAGTGGCAGATATAGGGTGTTTTGGTCGAGGTGGTGTGCAAAGTGAGAAGGTTAGGGAAAATGATTTGGTAAACAGAGAAGAGGTAGTAAATTGACAGGCGTGCGAAAGAGAGACTTTTGGATGTTAATGTGCTGAGAGGTGCAACTGGAGGGATGTCTGATCATTATCTTATGGAGGCTAAGGTGAAGATTTGTATGGGTTTTCAGAAAAGAAGAGTGAATGTTGGGGTGAAGAGGGTGGTGAGAGTAAGTGAGCTTGAGAAGGAGACCTGTGTGAGGAAGTACCAGGAGAGACTGAGTACAGAATGGAAAAAGGTGAGAACAATGGAAGTAAGGGGAGTGGGGGAGGAATGGGATGTATTTAGGGAATCAGTGATGGATTGCGCAAAAGATGCTTGTGGCATGAGAAGAGTGGGAGGTGGGTTGATTAGAAAGGGTAGTGAGTGGTGGGTTGAAGAAGTAAGAGTATTAGTGAAAGAGAAGAGAGAGGCATTTGGACGATTTTTGCAGGGAAAAAATGCAATTGAGTGGGAGATGTATAAAAGAAAGAGACAGGAGGTCAAGAGAAAGGTGCAAGAGGTGAAAAAAAGGGCAAATGAGAGTTGGGGTGAGAGAGTATCTTTAAATTTCAGGGAGAATAAAAAGATGTCCTGGAAGGAGGTAAATAAACGCTACCTCGCTAATGCGGGGAATGGTGAATAGTATGAAAGATTTTTTTCTTTTTTTTTTTTGCTTTGTCGCTGTCTCCCGCGTTTGCGAGGTATCGCAAGGAAACAGACGAAAGAAATGACCCAACCCACCCCCATACACATGTATATACATACACGTCCACACACGCAAATATACATACCTACACAGCTTTCCATGGTTTACCCCAGACGCTTCACATGCCCTAATTTAATCCACTGACAGCACGTCAACCCCGGTATACCACATCGATCCAATTCACTCTATTCCTTGCCCTCCTTTCACCCTCCTGCATGTTCAGGCTCCGATCACACAAAATCTTTTTCAATCCATCTTTCCACCTCCAATTTGGTCTCCCACTTCTCCTCGTTCCCTCCACCTCCGACACATATATCCTCTCGGTCAATCTTTCCTCACTCATTCTCTCCATGTGCCCAAACCTTTTCAAAACACCCTCTTCTGCTCTCTCAACCACGCTCTTTTTATTACCACACATCTCTCTTACCCTTACGTTACTTACTCGATCAAACCACCTCACACCACACATTGTCCTCAAACATCTCATTTCCAGCACATCCACCTACCTGCGCACAACTCTATCCATAGCCCACACCTCGCAACCATACAACATTGTTGGAACCACTATTCCTTCAAACATACCCATTTTTGCTTTCCGAGATAATGTTCTCGACTTCCACACATTCTTCAAGGCTCCCAGGATTTTAGCCCCCTCCCCCACCCTATGATCCACTTCCGCTTCCATGGTTACATCTGCTGCCAGATCCACTCTCAGATATCTAAAAACACTTTACTTCCTCCAGTTTTTCTCCATTCAAACTTACCTCCCAATTGACTTGACCCTCAACCCTACTGTACCTAATAACCTTGCTCTTATTCACATTTACTCTTAACTTTCTTCCTTCAAACACTTTACCAAACTCAGTCACCAGCTTCTGGAGTTTCTCACATGAATCAGCCACCAGCGCTGTATCATCAGCGAACAACAACTGACTCACTTCCCAAGCTCTCTCATCCACAACAGACTTCATACTTGCCCCTCTTTCCAAAACTCTTGCATTCACCTCCCTAACAACCCCATCCATAAACAAATTAAACAACCATGGAGACATCATACACCCCTGCCGCAAACCTACATTCACTGAGAACCAATCACTTTCCTCTCTTCCTACACGTACACATGCCTTACATCCTCGATAAAAACTTTTCACTGCTTCTAACAACTTGCCTCCCACACCATATATTCTTAATACCTTCCACAGAGCATCTCTATCAACTCTATCATATGCCTTCTCCAGATCCATAAATGCTACACACAAATCCATTTGCTTTTCTACGTATTTCTCACATACATTCTTCAAAGCAAACACCTGATCCACACATCCTCTACCACTTCTGAAACCACACTGCTCCTCCCCAATCTGATGCTCTGTACATGCCTTCACCCTCTCAATCAATACCCTCCCATATAATTTACCAGGAATACTCAACAAACTTACACCTCTGTAATTTGAGCACTCACTCTTATCCCCTTTGCCTTTGTACAATGGCACTATACACGCATTCCGCCAATCCTCAGGCACCTCACCATGAGTCATACACACATTAAATAACCTTACCAACCAGTCAACAATACAGTCACCCCCTTTTTTAATAAATTCCACTGCAATACCATCCAAACCTGCTGCCTTGCCGGCAACATTGTTGGAACCACTATTCCTTCAAACATACCCATTTTTGCTTTCGGAGATAATGTTCTCGACTTCCACACATTCTTCAAGGCTCCCAGAATTTTCGCCCCCTCCCCTACCCTATGATTCACTTGCGCTTCCATGGTTCCATCTGCTGCCAGATCCACTCCCAGATATCTAAAACACTTTACTTCCTCCAGTTTTTCTCTATTCAAACTTACCTCCCAATTGACTTGACCCTCAACCCTACTGTACCTAATAACCTTGTTCTTATTCACATTTACTCTCAACTTTCTTTTTCACACACTTTACCAAACTCAGTCACCAGGTTTTTCAGTTTCTCACATGAATCAGCCACCAGTGCTGTATCATCAGTGAACAACAACTGACCCACTTCCCAAGCTCTCTCATCCACAACAGACTGCATACTTGCCCCTCTTTCCAAAACTCCTCCTTTCACCTCCCTAACAACCCCATCTATAAACAAATTAAACAACCATGGAGACATCACACATCCCTGCCGCAAACCTACATTCACTGAGAACCAATCACTTTCCTCTCTTCCTACACGTACACATGCCTTACATCCTCGATAAAAACTTTTCACTGCTTCAAACAACTTGCCTCCCACACCATATATTCTTAATACCTTCCACAGAGCATCTCTATCAACTCTATCATATGCCTTCTCCAGATCCATAAATGCTACATACAAATCCATTTGCTTTTCTAAGTATTTCTCACATACATTCTTCAAAGCAAACACCTGATCCACACATCCTCTACCATTTCTGAAACCACACTGCTCTTCCCCAATGTGATGCTCTGTACATGCCTTCACCCTCTCAATCAATACCCTCCCATATAATTTCCTAGGAGTACTCAACAAACTTATATCTCTGTAATTTGAGCACTCATCTTTGTCCCCTTTGCCTTTGTACAATGGCATTATGCAAGCATTCCGCCAATCCTCAGGCACCTCACCATGAATCATACATACATTAGATAACCTTACCAACCAGTCAACAGTACAGTCACCCCTTTTTTTGATAAATTCCACTGCAATACCATCCAAACCCGCTGCCTTGCTGGCTTTCATCTTCCGCAAAGCTTTTGTTACCTCTTCTCTGTTTACCAAATCATTTTCCCTAACCCTCTCACTTTGCCCACCACCTCGACCAAAACACCCTATATCTGCCACTCTGTCATCAAACACATTCAACAAACCTTCAAAATACTCACTCCATCTCCTTCTCACATCACCACTACCTGTTATCACCTCCCCATTAGCCCCCTTCACTGAAGTTCCCATTTGTTCCCTTGTCTTATGCATTTTATTTACCTCCTTCCAAAACATCTTTTTATTCTCCCTAAAATTTAATAATACTCTCTCGCCCCATCTCTCATTTGCCCTCTTTTTTACCTCTTGCACCTTTCTCTTGACCTCCTGCCTCTTTCTTTTATACATCTCCCACTCATTTGCATTATTTCCCTGCAAAAATCGTCCAAATTCCTCCCTCTTCTCTTTCACTATTAATCTTACTTCTTCATTCCACCACTCACTACTCTTTCTAATCTGCCCACCTCCCACCCACCTTTCTCATGCCACAGGCATCTTTTGTGCAGGCCATTACTGCTTCCCTAAATACATTTCATTCCTCCCCCACTCCCCTTATGTCATTTGTTCTCCTTTTTCCATTCTGCACTCAATCTCTCCTGGTACTTACTCATACAAGTCTCCTTTCCAAGCTTACTTACTCTCACCACTCTTTTCACCCCAACTTTCTCTCTTCTTTTCTGAAAACCTCTGCATATCCTCACCTTCGCCTCCACAAGATAATGATCAGACCCCTCCAGTTGCTCCTCTCAGCTCATTAACATCCGAAAGTCTCTCTTTCACGTGCCTATCAATTAACACGTAATCCAATAATGCTCTCTGGCCATCTCTCCTACTTACATATGTATACTTATGTATATCACTCTTTTTAAACCAGGTATTCCCAATCATCAGCCTTTTTTCAGCACATAAATCTACAAGCTCTCCATTATTTCCATTCACTAATTCCATTCACCCATCACTATAACCCGGTCTCATGGATCAAATCTCCTAACACACTCACTCATCTGCTCCCAAAACACTTGCCTCTCATGATCTTTCTTCTCATGACCAGGTGCATAGGCTTCAATAATCACCCATCTCTCTCCATCCATTTTAACTTTTACCCATATCAATCTAGAGTTTACTTTCTTACACTTTATCATATACCCCCACAAGTCCTGCTTCAGGAGTAGTGCTACTCCTTCCTTTGCCCCTGACTTTACTCCCAAGACATTCCCAAACCACTCTTCCCCTTTACCCTTGAATTTCATTTCACTCAGAGCCAAAACATCCAGGTTCCTTTCCTCACACATACTACCTAACTCTCCTTTTTTCTCATCGTGGTTACATCCACACACATTTAGACACCCCAATCTGAGCCTTCGAGGAGGATGAGCACTCCCCGCGAGACTCTTTCATCTGTAGTCACTTTTTGACACCCTATATCTCACTGAATTTTTATCTTTTCGGATCTGAAAAATGAAAAAAAATTCAGCGAGTTATATGGTGTAAAAAAGTGTGTACATTTTTTTGGACACCCTGCCAAATGGGGAGATAACAAGTAGTGGTGATGTGAGAAGGAGATGGAGTGAGTATTTTGAAGGTTTGTTAAATGTGTTAGATGATAAAATGGCAGGTATAGGGTGTTTTGGTCGAGATGGTATGCGAAGTGAGAGGGTCAGGGAGAATGGTTTGGTATACAGAGAAGAGGGAGTGAAAGCTTTGCAGAAGATGAAAGGGCAAGGCGGCAGGTTTGGAAGGTATTGCAGTGGAATATATTAAAAAAGGGGTGACTGTGTTGTTGACTGTTTGGTGAGGATATTCAGTGTATGTATGGCTCATGGTGAAGTGCCTGAGGATTGGCGGAATGCATGCATAGTGCCATTGTATAAAGGCAAAGGGGATAAAGGTGAGTGCTCAAATTTCAAAGGCATAAGTTTATTGAGTATTCATGGGAAATTATATAGGAGGGTATTAATTGAGAGGGTGAAGGCATGTACAGAGCATCAGATTGGGGAAGAGCAGTGTGGTTTCAGGAGTGGTAGAGCATGTGTGGATGAAATGTTTGCTTTGAAGAATGTATGTGAGAAAAACTTAGAAAAAAAATGGATTTGTATGTAGCATTTATGGACCTGGAGAAGGCATATGATAGAGTTGGTAGAGATGCTTTGTGGAAGGTATTAAGAGTATATGGTGTGGGAGGCAAGTTGCTAGAAGCAGTGAAAAGTTTTTGTTGAGGATGTAAGGCATGTGTACAAGTAGGAAGAGAAGAAAGTGATTAGTTCCCAGTGAATGTCGGTTGGTGGCAGGGGTGCGTGATGTCTCCATGGTTGTTTAATTTGTTTATGGATGGGGTTGTTAAGGAGGTGAATGTGAGTTTTGGAAAGAGGGGCAAGTATGCCGTCTGTTGTGGATGAGAGGGCTTGGGAAGTGAGTCAGTTGTTGTTCACTGATGATACAGCGCTGGTGACTGATTTGGGTGAGAAACTGCAGAAGCTGGTGACTGAGTTTGGTAAAGTGTGTGAAAGAAGAAAGCTGAGAGTAAATGTGAATAAGAGCAAGGTTATTAGATACAGTAGGTTTGAGAGACAAGTCAACTGGGAGGTAAGTTTGAATGGAGAAAAACTGGAGGAAGTAAAGTGTTTTAGATATCTGGGAGTGGATTTGGCAGCAGATGGAACCATGGAAGCGGAAGTGAGTCAGAGGACGGGGAAGGGGGCGAAGGTTCTGGGAGCATTGAAGAATGTGTGGAGGGCGAGAACATTATCTCGGAAAGCAAAAATGGGTATGTTTGAAGGAATAGTGGTTCCAACAATATTAGATGGTTGTGAGGTGTGGGCTATAGATAGGATTGTGCGGAGGAGGGTGGATGTGTTGGAAATGAAATGTTTGCGGATAATATGTGGTATGAGGTGATTTGACTAAGTAAGTAATGAAAGGGTAAGAGAGATGTGTGGTAATAAAAAGAGTGTGGTTGAGAGAGCAGAAGAGGGTGTATTGAAATGGTTTGGTCACATGGAGAGAATGAGTGAGAAAAGATTGACAAAGAGGATATATGTGTCAGAGGTGGAGGGAACGAGGAGAAGTAGGAGACCAAATTGGAGGTGGAAGCATATAGTGAAAAAGATTTTGAGTGATCGGGGCCTGAACATACTAGAGGGTGAAAGGCGTGCAAGGAATAGAGTGAATTGGAACAATGTGGTATACCGGGGTCGACGTGCTGTCAATGGATTGAACCTGGGCACGTGAAGCATCTGGGGTAAACCATGGAAAGTTTTGTGGGGCTTGGATGTGGAAAGGGAGCTGTGGTTTCGGTGCATTATACATGACAGCTAGAGACTGAGTGTGAACGAATGTGGCCTTTGTTGTCTTTTCCTAGTGTTACCTCACACACATGAGGGGGAAGGGGGTTTTATTCCATATGTGGCGAGGTGACGATGGGAATAAATAAAGGCAGACAGTATGAATTATGTACATGTGTATATATGTATATGTCTGTCTGTGTATTTCTATGTATACATTGAGATGTATAGGTATGTATATTTGCGTGTGTGGACGTGTATTTATATACATGTGTATGTGGGTGGGTTGGGCCATTCTTTTGTCTGTTTCCTTGTGCTACCTCGCTAACGTGGGAGACAGCGACAAAGCAAAATAAAAATAAACATAAATATATATATTTATACGAGGGAAGAGCAGTGTGGTTTCAGAAGTGGTAGAGGATGTGTGGATCAGGTGTTTGCTTTGAAGAATGTATGTGAGAAATACTTAGAAAAGCAAATGGATTTGTATGTAACATTTATGGATCTGGAGAAGGCATATGATAGAGTTGATAGAGATGCTCTGTGGAAGGTATTAAGAATATATGGTGTGGGAGGCAAGTTGTTAGAAGCAGTGAAAAGTTTTTATTGAGGATGTAAGGCATGTGTACGTGTAGGAAGAGAGGAAAGTGATTGGTTCTCAGTGAATGTAGGTTTGCGGCAAGGGTGTGTGATGTCTCCATGGTTGTTTAATTTCTTTATGGATGGGGTTGTTAGGGAGGTGAATGCAAGAGTTTCGGAAAGAGGGGCAAGTATGAAGTGTGTTGGGGATGAGAGAGCTTGGGAAGTGAGTCAGTTGTTGTTCGCTGATGATACAGTGCTGGTGGCTGATTCATGTGAGAAACTGCAGAAGCTGGTGACTTAGTTTGGTAAAGTGTGTGAAAGAAGAAAGTTGAGTAAATGTGAATAAGAGCAAGGTTATTAGGTACAGTAGGGTTGAGGGTCAAGTCAATTGGGAGGTAAGTATGAATGGAGAAAAACTGAAGGAAGTAAAGTGTTTTAGATATCTGGGAGTGGATCTGGCAGCGGATGGAACCCTGGAAGCGGAAGTGGATCATAGGGTGGGGAGGGGGTGGAAATCCTGGGAGCCTTGAAGAATGTGTGGAAGTCGAGAACATTATCTCGGAAAGCAAAAATGGGTATGTTTGAAGGAATAGTGGTTCCAACAATGTTGTATGGTGCGAGGCATGGGCTATGGATAGAGTTGTGCGCAGGAGGATGGATGTACTGGAAATGAGATGTTTGAGGACAATGTGTGGTGTGAGGTGGTTTGATCGAGTAAGTAACGTAAGGGTAAGAGAGATGTGTGGAAATAAAAAGAGCGTGGTTGAGAGAGCAGAAGAGGGTGTTTTGAAATGGTTTGGGCACATGGAGAGAATGAGTGAGGAAAGATTGACCAAGAGGATATATGTGTCAGAGGTGGAGGGAACGAGGAGAAGTGGGAGACCAAATTGGAGGTGGAAACATGGAGTGAAAAAGATTTTGTGTGATCGGGGCCTGAACATGCAGGAGGGTGAAAGGAGGGCAAGGAATAGAGTGAATTGGATCGATGTGGTATACCGGGGTTGACGTGCTGTCAGTGGATTGAATCAGGGCATGTGAGGCGTCTGGGGTAAACCATGGAAAGCTGTGTAGGTATGTATGTTTGCGTGTGTGGACGTATGTATATACATGTGTATGGGGGTGGGTTGGGCCATTTCTTTCGTCTGTTTCTTTGCGCTACCTCGCAAACGCGGGAGACAGTGAAAAAAAAAATATATATATATAATATATATATATATATATATATATATATATATATATATAAAATATCTTTTGCGCAATCCATCACTGATTCCCTAAATACATCCCATTCCTCCCCCACTCCCCTTACTTCCATTGTTCTCACCTTTTTCCATTCTGTACTCAGTCTCTCCTGGTACTTCCTCACACAGGTCTCCTTCTCAAGCTCACTTACTCTCACCACCCTCTTCACCCCAACATTCACTCTTCTTTTCTGAAAACCCATACAAATCTTCACCTTAGCCTCCACAAGATAATGATCAGACATCCCTCCAGTTGCACCTCTCAGCACATTAACATCCAAAAGTCTCTCTTTCGCACGCCTGTCAATTAACACGTAATCCAATAACGCTCTCTGGCCATCTCTCCTACTTACATAAGTATACTTATGTATATCTCGCTTTTTAAACCAGGTATTCCCAATCATCAGTCCTTTTTCAGCACATAAATCTACAAGCTCTTCACCATTTCCATTTACAACACTGAACACCCCATGTATACCAATTATTCCCTCAACTGCCACATTACTCACCTTTGCATTCAAATCACCCATCACTATAACCCAGTCTCGTGCATCAAAACCACTAACACACTCATTCAGCTGCTCCCAAAACACTTGCTTGTGGCATGAGAAGAGTGGGAGGTGGGTTGATTAGAAAGGGTAGTGAGTGGTGGGATGAAGAAGTAAGAGTATTAGTGAAAGAGAAGAGAGGCATTTGGATGATTTTTGCAGGGAAAAAATGCAATTGAGTGGGAGATGTATAAAAGAAAGAGACAGGAGGTCAAGAGAAAGGTGCAAGAGGTGAAAAAAAGGGCAAATGAGAGTTGGGGTGAGAGAGTATCATTAAATTTTAGGGAGAATAAAAAGATGTTCTGGAAGGAGGTAAATAAAGTGCGTAAGACAAGGGAGCAAATGGGAACTTCAGTGAAGGGCACAAATGGGGAGGTGATAACAAGTAGTGGTGATGTGAGAAGGAGATGGAGTGAGCATTTTGAAGGTTTGTTGAATGTGTTTGATGATAGAGTGGCAGATATAGGGTGTTTTGGTCGAGGTGGTGTGCAAAGTGAGAGGGTTAGGGAAAATGATTTGGTAAACAGAGAAGAGGTAGTGAAAGCTTTGCGGAAGATGAAAGCCGGCAAGGCAGCAGGTTTGGATGGTATTGCAGTGGAATGTATTAAAAAAGGGGGTGACTGTATTGTTGACTGGTTGGTAAGGTTATTTAATGTATGTATGACTCATGGTGAGGTGCCTGAGGATTGGCGGAATGCGTGCATAGTGCCATTGTACAAAGGCAAAGGGGATAAGAGTGAGTGCTCAAATTACAGAGGTATAAGTTTGTTGAGTATTCCTGGTAAATTATATGGGAGGGTATTGATTGAGAGGGTGAAGGCATGTACAGAGCATCAGATTGGGGAAGAGCAGTGTGGTTTCAGAAGTGGTAGAGGATGTGTGGATCAGGTGTTTGCTTTGAAGAATGTATGTGAGAAATACTTAGAAAAGCAAATGGATTTGTATGTAGCATTTATGGATCTGGAGAAGGCATATGATAGAGTTGATAGAGATGCTCTGTGGAAGGTATTAAGAATATATGGTGTGGGAGGCAAGTTGTTTGAAGCAGTGAAAAGTTTTTATCGAGGATGTAAGGCATGTGTACGTGTAGGAAGAGAGGAAAGTGATTGGTTCTCAGTGAATGTAGGTTTGCGGCAGGGGTGTGTGATGTCTCCATGGTTGTTTAATTTGTTTATGGATG
This sequence comes from Panulirus ornatus, assembly GCF_036320965.1. Classification (NCBI taxonomy): domain Eukaryota; kingdom Metazoa; phylum Arthropoda; class Malacostraca; order Decapoda; family Palinuridae; genus Panulirus; species Panulirus ornatus. The sequence continues at coordinate 21,317,633 of NC_092245.1, forward strand.
GGGTTGTTAGGGAGGTAAATGCAAGAGTTTTGGAAAGAGGGGCAAGTATGAAGTCTGTTGGGGATGAGAGAGCTTGGGAAGTGAGTCAGTTGTTGTTCGCTGATGATACAGCGCTGGTGGCTGATTCATGTGAGAAACTGCAGAAGCTGGTGACTGAGTTTGGTAAAGTGTGTGGAAGAAGAAAGTTAAGAGTAAATGTGAATAAGAGCAAGGTTATTAGGTACAGTAGGGTTGAGGGTCAAGTCAATTGGGAGGTGAGTTTGAATGGAGAAAAACTGGAGGAAGTGAAGTGTTTTAGATATCTGGGAGTGGATCTGGCAGTGGATGGAACCATGGAAGCGGAAGTGGATCATAGGGTGGGGGAGGGGGCGAAAATCCTGGGGGCCTTGAAGAATGTGTGGAAGTCGAGAACATTATCTCGGAAAGCAAAAATGGGTATGTATGAAGGAATAGTGGTTCCAACAATGTTGTATGGTTGCGAGGCGTGGGCTATGGATAGAGTTGTGCGCAGGAGGATGGATGTGCTGGAAATGAGATGTTTGAGGACAATGTGTGGTGTGAGGTGGTTTGATCGAGTGAGTAACGTAAGGGTAAGAGAGATATGTGGAAATAAAAAGAGCGTGGTTGAGAGAGCAGAAGAGGGTGTTTTGAAGTGGTTTGGGCACATGGAGAGGATGAGTGAGGAAAGATTGACCAAGAGGATATATGTGTCAGAGGTGGAGGGAACAAGGAGAAGAGGGAGACCAAATTGGAGGTGGAAAGATGGAGTGAAAAAGATTTTGTGTGATCGGGGCCTGAACATGCAGGAGGGTGAAAGGAGGGCAAGGAATAGAGTGAATTGGAGCGATGTGGTATACCGGGGTTGACGTGCTGTCAGTGGATTGAATCAAGGCATGTGAAGCGTCTGGGGTAAACCATGGAAAGCTGTGTAGGTATGTATATTTGCGTGTGTGGACGTATGTATATACATGTGTATGGGGGGGGTTGGGCCATTTCTTTCGTCTGTTTCCTTGCGCTACCTCGCAAACGCGGGAGACAGCGACAAAGTATAGGAAAAAAAAAAAAAAATATATATATATATATATATACGTCCACACACGCAAATATACATACCTACACAGCTTTCCATGGCTTACCCCAGACGCTTCGCATGCCTTGATTCAATCCACTGACAGCACGACAACCCCGGTATACCACATCGCTCCAATTCACTCTATTCCTTGCCCTCCTTTCACCCTCCTGCATGTTCAGGCCCCGATCACACAAAATCTTTTTCACTCCATCTTTCCACCTCCAATTTGGTCTCCCTCTTCTCCTTGCTCCCTCCACCTCCGACACATATATCCTCTTGGTCAATCTTTCCTCACTCATCCTCTCCATGTGCCCAAACCACTTCAAAACACCCTCTTCTGCTCTCTCAACCACGCTCTTTTTATTTCCACATATCTCTCTTACCCTTACGTTACTCACTCGATCAAACCACCTCACACCACACATTGTCCTCAAACATCTCATTTCCAGCACATCCATCCTCCTGCGCACAACTCTATCCATAGCCCACGCCTCGCAACCATACAACATTGTTGGAACCACTATTCCTTCAAACGTACCCATTTTTGCTTTCGGAGATAATGTTCTCGACTTCCACACATTCTTCAAGGCCCCCAGAATTTTCGCCCCCTCCCCCACCCTATGATCCACTTCCGCTTCCATGGTTCCATCCGCTGCCAGATCCACTCCCAGATATCTAAAACACTTCACTTCCTCCAGTTTTTCTCCATTCAAACTCACCTCCCAATTGACTTGACCCTCAACCCTACTGTACCTAATAACCTTGCTCTTATTCACATTTACTCTTAACTTTCTTCTTTCACACACTTTACCAAACTCAGTCACCAGCTTCTGCAGTTTCTCACATGAATCAGCCACCAGCGCTGTATCATCATATATATATATTATCCCTGTGGATAGGGGATTAAGAATACTTCCCACGTATTCCCTGCGTGTCGTAGAAGGCAACTAAAAGGGGAGGGAGCGGGGTGCTGGAAATCCTCCCCTCTCGTTTTTTTTTTAATTTTCCAAAAGAAGGAACAGAGGGGGCCAGGTGAGGATATTCCGAAAAAGGCCCAGTCCTCTGTTTTTAACGCTACCTCGCTAACGCGGGAAATGGCGAATAGTTTGGAAAAAAAAAAAATATATCCTTGGGGATAGGGGAGAAAGAATACTTCCCATGTATTCCCTGTGTGTCGTAGAAGGCGACTAAAAGGGGAGGGAGCGAGTGGCTGGAAATCCTCCCCTCTCGTTTTTTTTTAATTTTCCAAAAGAAGGAACAGAGAAGGGGGCCAGGTGAGGATATTCCCTCTAAGGCCCAGTCCTCTGTTCTTAACGCTACCTCGCTAATGCGGGAAATGGCGAATAGTATGAAAGAAAAGATATATATATATATATATATATATATATATATATATATATATATATATATATATATATATATATATATATATATATATTCCACTGCAGTACCATCCAAACCTGCTGCCTTGCTGGCTTTCATCTTCCGCAAAGCTTTTACTACCTCTTCTCTGTTTACCGAATCATTTACCCTAACCCCCTCACTTTGTACACCACCTCGACCAAAACACCCTATATCTGCCACTCTATCATCAAACACATTCAACAAACCTTCAAAATACTCACACCATCTCCTTCTCATATCACCACTACTTTTTATCACCTCCCCATTTGCGCCCTTCACTGAAGTTCCCATTTGCTCCCTTGTCTTACGCACTTTATTTACCTCCTACCAGAACATCTTTTTATTCTCCCTAAAATTTAATGATACTCTCTCACCCCAACTCTCATTTGCCCTCTTTTTCACCTCTTGCACCTTTCTCTTGACCTCCTGTCTCTTTCTTCTATACATCTCCCACTCAATTGCATTTTTTCCATGCAAAAATTGTCCAAATGCCTCTCTCTTCTCTTTCACTAATAATCTTACTTCTTCATCCCACCACTCACTACCCTTTCTAATCAACCCACCTCCCACTCTTCTCATGCCACAAGCATCTTTTGCGCAATCCATCACTGATTCCCTAAATACATCCCATTCCTCCCCCACTCCCCTTGCTTCCATTGTTCTCACCTTTTTCCATTCTGTACTCAGTCTCTCCTGGTACATCCTCACACAAGTCTCCTTCCCAAGCTCACTTACTCTCACCACCCTCTTCACCCCAACATTCACTCTTCTTTTCTGAAAACCCATACAAATCTTCACCTTAGCCTCCACAAGATAATGATCAGACATCCCTCCAGTTGCACCTCTCAGCACATTAACATCCAAAAGTCTCTCTTTCGCGCGCCTGTCAATTAACACGTAATCCAATAATGCTCTCTGGCCATCTCTCCTACTTACATACGTATACTTATGTATATCTCGCTTTTTAAACCAGGTATTCCCAATCACCAGTCCTTTTTCAGCACATAAATCTACAAGCTCTTCACCATTTCCATTTACAACACTGAACACCCCATGTATACCAAATATTCCCTCAACTGCCACATTACTCACCTTTGCATTCAAATCACCCATCACTATAACCTGGTCTCGTGCATCAAAACCACTAACACACTCATTCAGCTGCTCCCAAAACACTTGCCTCTTATGATCTTTCTTCTCATGCCCAGGTGCATATGCACCAATAATCACCCATCTCTCTCCATCAACTTTCAGTTTTACCCATATTAATCGAGAATTTACTTTCTTACATTCTATCACATACTCCCACAACTCCTGTTTCAGGAGTACTGGTACTCCTTCCCTTTCTCTTGTCCTCTCACTAACCCCTGACTTTACTCCCCAGACATTCCCAAACCACTCTTCCCCTTTACCCTTGAGCTTCGTTTCACTCAGAGCCAAAACATCCAAGTTCCTTTCCTCAAACATACTACTTATCTCTCCTTTTTTCACATCTTGGTTACATCCACACACATTTAGACACCCCAGTCTGAGCCTTCGAGGAGGATGAGCACTCCCCGCGTGACTCCTTCTTCTGTTTCCCATTTTAGAAAGTTAAAAAATACAAGGAGGGGAGGATTTCTGGCCCCCCGCTCCCGTCCTCTCTAGTCGCCTTCTACGACACGCGAGGAATGCGTGGGAAGTATTCTTTCACCCCTATCCCCAGGGATAATATATAATAATAATTTATCAAAAAAGGGGGTGACTGTATTATTGACTGGTTGGTAAGGTTATTTAATGTTTGTATGACTCATGGTGAGGTGCCTGAGGATTGGCGGAATGCGTGCATAGTGCCATTGTACAAAGGCAAAGGGGCTAAGAGTGAGTGCTCAAGTTACAGAGGTATAAGTTTGTTGAGTATTCCTGGTAAATTATGTGGGAGGGTATTGATTGAGAGGGTGAAGGCATGTACAGAGCATCAGATTGGGGAAGAGCAGTGTGGTTTCAGAAGTGGTAGAGGATGTGTGGATCAGGTGTTTGCTTTGAAGAATGTATGTGAGAAATACTTAGAAAAGCGAATGGATTTGTATGTAGCATTTATGGATCTGGAGAAGGCATATGATAGAGTTGATAGAGATGCTCTGTGGAAGGTATTAAGAATATATGGTGTGGGAGGCAAGTTGTTAGAAGCAGTGAAAAGTTTTTATCGAGGATGTAAGGCATGTGTACGTGTAGGAAGAGAGGAAAGTGATTGGTTCTCAGTGAATGTAGGTTTGCAGTAGGGGTGTGTGATGTCTCCATGGTTGTTTAATTTGTTTATGGATGGGGTTGTTAGGGAGGTAAATGCAAGAGTTTTGGAAAGAGGGGCAAGTATGAAGTGTGTTGGGGATGAGAGAGCTTGGGAAGTGAGTCAGTTGTTGTTTGCTGATGATACAGCGCTGGTGGCTGATTCATGTGAGAAACTGCTGAAGCTGGTGACTGAGTTTGGTAAAGTGTGTGAAAGAAGAAAGTTAAGAGTAAATGTGAATAAGAGCAAGGTTATTAGGTACAGAAGGGTTGAGGGTCAAGTCAATTGGGAGGTAAGTTTGAATGGAGCAAAACTGGAGGAAGTAAAGTGTTTTAGATATCTGTGAGTGGATCTGGCGCGGATGGAACCATGGAAGCGGAAGTGGATCATAGGGTGGGGGAGGGGGGCGAAAATCCTGGGAGCCTTGAAGAATGTGTGGAAGTCGAGAACATTATCTCGGAAAGCAAAAATGGGTATGTTTGAAGGAATAGTGGTTGCAACAATGTTGTATGGTTGCGAGGCGTGGGCTATGGATAGCGTTGTGCGCAGGAGGATGGATGTGCTGGAAATGAGATGTTTGGGGACAATGTGTGGTGTGAGGTGGTTTGATCGAGTAAGTAACGTAAGGGTAAGAGAGATGTGTGGAAATAAAAAGAGCGTGGTTGAGAGAGCAGAAGAGGGTGTTTTGAAATGGTTTGGGCACATGGAGAGAATGAGTGAGGAAAGATTGACCAAGAGGATATATGTGTCGGAGGTGGAGGGAACGAGGAGAAGTGGGAGACCAAATTGGAGGTGGAAAGATGGAGTGAAAAAGATTTTGTGTGATCGGGGCCTGAACATGCAGGAGGATGAAAGGAGGGCAAGGAATAGTGAATTGGATCGATGTGGTATACCGGGGTTGACGTGATGTCAGTGGATTGAATCATGGCATGTGAAGCGTCTGGGGTAAACCATGGAAAGCTGTTTAGGTATGTATATTTGTGTGTGTGGACGTATGTATATACATGTGTATGGGGGTGGGTTGGGCCATTTCTTTCGTCTGTTTCCTTGCGCTACCTTGCAAACGCGGGAGACAGCGACAAAGCAAAAAAAAAAATATAATATATATATATATATATATATATATATATATATATATATATATATATTTTTTTTTTTTTTTTGCTTTGTTGCTGTCTCCCGCGTTTGCGAGGTAGCGCAAGGAAACAGACGAAAGAAATAGCCCAACCCACCCCCATACACATGTATATACATACGTCCACACACGCAAATATACATACCTACACAGCTTTCCATGGTTTACCCCAGACGCTTCACATGCCTTGATTCAATCCACTGACAGCACGTCAACCCCGGTATACCACATCGCTCCAATTCACTCTATTCCTTGCCTTCCTTTCACCCTCCTGCATGTTCAGGCCCCGATCACACAAAATCTTTTTCACTCCATCTTTCCACCTCTAATTTGGTCTCCCTCTTCTCCTCGTTCCCTCCACCTCCGACACATATATTCTCTTGGTCAATCTTTCCTCACTCATTCTCTCCATGTGCCCGAACCATTTCAAAACACCCTCTTCTGCTCTCTCAACCATGGTCTTTTTATTTCCACACATCTCTCTTACCCTTATGTTACTTACTCGATCAAACCACCTCACACCACACATTGTCCTCAAACATCTCATTTCCAGCACATCCATCCTCCTGCGCACAACTCTATCCATAGCCCACGCCTCGCAACCATACAACATTGTTGGAACCACTATTCCTTCAAACATACCCATTTTTGCTTTCCGAGATAATTTTCTCGATTTCCACACATTCTTCAAGGCTCCCAGAATTTTCGCCCCCTCCCCCACCCTATGATCCACTTCCGCTTCCATGGTTCCATCCACTGCCAGATCCACTCCCAGATATCTAAAACACTTCACTTCCTCCAGTTTTTCTCCATTCAAACTCACCTCCCAATTGACTTGACCCTCAACCCTACTGTACCTAATAACCTTGCTCTTATTCACATTTACTCTTAACTTTCTTCTTTCAGACACTTTACCAAACTCAGTCACCAGCTTCAGCAGTTTCTCACATGAATCAGCCACCAGCGCTGTATCATCAGTGAACAACAACTGACTCACTTCCCAAGCTCTCTCATCCCCAACAGACTTCATAATTGCCCCTCTTTCCAAAACTCTTGCATTCACCTCCCTAACCACCCCATCCATAAACAAATTAAACAAACATGGAGACATCACACACCCCTGCCGCAAACCTACATTCACTGAGAACCAATCACTTTCCTCTCTTCCTACACGTACACATGCCTTACATCCTCGATAAAAACTTTTCACTGCTTCTAACAACTTGCCTCCCACACCATATATTCTTAATACCTTCCACAGAGCATCTCTATCAACTCTATCATATGCCTTCTCCAGATCCATAAATGCTACATACAAATCCATTTGCTTTTCTAAGTATTTCTCACATACATTCTTCAAAGCAAACACCTGATCCACACATCCTCTACCACTTCTGAAACCAAATATATATATATATATTTGCCATTTCCCACGATAGTGAGGTAGAATCAAAAACAGTGGACTGAGCCTTAGAAAGGATCACAATTGAGCACGTGATCAAGTATATTCCTAGGATTCCAGAAGGAAATGAAACACGTTCCCAAGTGTACTTTCCTGTAATAATCACATCATCAGGGGAGATACAGGAAAGAAATATAGCAGTCTGTTGATATACAATGAAGAGACGTTGCTACGACACCATTTGGTAAACAAGTGACACCCTGAATGGAGGGCGGGTGTGTTCAAGTCTGGCAACAGGGATTTCATAAATTTATTATTTGGACAAGAAGGGGAACTGTGTACAAATTTTATCAACAAGAAAGCTATCCAATTTGTATTAATATTAGTGAAGGTCTCTACAAATTGGATAGCTTTATTGTTGATAAAATTTGTAAACAGTTCCCCTTCATGTCCAAATAATAAATTTATGATCGAGGGGTCTAAATGAGTGTGGATGTAACCAAGATTAGAAGAAAGGAGAGATAAGTAGTATGTTTGAGGAAAGAAACTGGGAGGTTTTAGCTCAGTGAAACTAAGCTGAAGGGTAAAGGGGAAGAATGGTTTGGAAACGTCTTAGTTGTAATGTCAGGTGTTAGTGAGAGGACAAGAGCTAAGAAAGTGTAGCCCTGCTCCTGAAACAGGAGTTGTGGGAGTGTGTGATAGAGTGTAAGGAGGTAAATTCTAGATTGATGTGGGTATTACTGTAAGTGGATGGCAAGAGATGGGTGATTGTTGGTGCTTATGCTCCTGGTCATGAGATTAAAGATCATGAGAGGCAAGTGTTTTGGGAGCAGCTGAATGAGTCTGTCAGTAATTTTAGTGCCCAAGACATTGTATTAGTGAGAGGTGATTTGAATGCGAAGATGAGTAATGTGGCAGTTGAGGGTATGTGAGTAGGAGAGATGGTCAAAGGGCATTATTGGATTATGTATTAATTGATAAGCGTGTAAAAGAGAGACTTTTGGATGGTAATGTGCTGAGAGGGGCAGCTGGTGGCAGGTCTGATCACTATCTTGTGGAGGCAAAGGTAAATATTTGTAGAGGTTTTCAAAAAAGGGGAGAGAATGTCAGGAAGATGAGAATGGTGAGAGTAAGTTACTCTCACCAAGCTTGGAAAGGAGATGTATGAAAAAATAGCAGGAGAGACTGAGTGTAAAATGGCAGAAGGTGAGAGCAAATGAAGTGAGGGGAGTTGGTGAGGAATGGAACGTATTTAGGGAAGCAGTAATGGCATGTGCAAGAGACCCACGTGGCATGAGAAAGGTGGGAGATGGGTGGATTAGAAAGGGTAATGAGTGGTGGGATGAAGTAAAGTTGCTTGTGAAAGAGAAAGGAGAGGCATTTAGATGTACTTACAAGGAAGGAGTGCAAATGAGAGTTTGGGTGAGAGTATCATTAAACTGTAGGGAGAATAAAAAGATGTTTTGGAAGAAGATAAATAATGTGAGAAAGACATTGGTGAAGGGAGCAATGGGGAAGTGAAAACAGGTAGTGATAGAGTGAGGGGGAGATGGAGTTAGTATTTTGAAGGATTGTTGAATGTGTTTGATGATACAGTAGCAGATGTAGGATGATTTGGTCAGGGTGGTGTACAAAGTGAGTCAGAGTGCTTTGGTGGAGAGAGAAGAGATGGCAAAAGCCTTGCGGAAGATGAAATCCATCAAGGCGGCAGGAGTAGATGGCTTTTGCAGTTGAATTTACTAGGAAAGGGGGTGACTGTGTTTTTGATTGGATGGTTAGGATATTCAGTGTATATATGGTTAATGGTGAAGTGCCTGATGTTTGGTGGAACGCATGTACAAAGGCAAAGGGGATAAAGGTGAGTGTTCAAACTACAGAGCAGAAGTTTGTTGAGTATTCCTGGAAAATTGTATGTGAGGGTATTGATTAAGAGGGTGAAGGCATGTACAGAGCATTAGATTGGGGAAGAGCAATGTGGTTTCAGAAGTGGGAGAGGATGTGTGGATCAGATGTTTGCTTTGAAGAATGTGTAATAAATACGTAGAAAAGCAGATGGATTTGTATGTGGCATTTATGGTTCTGAAGACATGTGAAAGGGTTGATAGAGATGCTTTGCGAAAGATATGAAGAATATATGTTGTTGGTGATAAGCCACTAGAAGCATTGAGAAGTTTTTATCAAGGGTGTTTACATGAGTTTTCATAAGAAAGACAGACAACAGGAGGCCTGATTGGTCCAAAACTGGGTTATCTGGTAAATAAAAATTGATAAATCTGTTAAGCAGTTTTTTAAGCTATCACTGACTCTCCGCTGCTGCACATTAGCCTTCTAGTGTCCCTGTTATCACTGTCATTTACAAGTTTATTTCTGGCATTTTTCATGGAGCATACCAGAATGTATAAAATATTCGTCTAAACGACTTTTGAAGGTATTTATAGTCTTAGCATTCACTACGCCTTATGGTAACTTATTCCAATGCTCAACAGACCTATAGGAAAAGAAGTTTTTTCCCACATCCATGCTACATCTTTTAGCTTAGAGTTTTATTCCATTTGTCCTGGTAACCATATTTTCTTGTATTTTGAAAAGATATTTTTGATGTACTTTATCAAACTTATTCAGAATTTTGAACACTTGTATTAAGTTGCCACGATCTACGTTTTTTTATGGAAGAAGAGATCTAGTCATTTTAGCCTCTTCATATGCCAGATTTGTAAGGGATGGGATCAATTTTGTTGTGTGTCTTTGTACTTGCTTTAAATTTTCCTTGTCTTTTTTCGTAGTTTGGGGACCAAAACTGGACTGCATATTCAAGGTGTGGTTTTACTAGAGAATTATAAAGTGTGAGAATTGTTTCTGGTGTCATGTATCTATGTTCCTGGCTATGAACCTAACATTTGGTTGCCTTTTTTCCTTGCTGCTTGACACTGTTTAGTGTATTTCAGATTGTTGCTAATGACAACTCAAGGATCCTTTTCTTCATATATTTTAGTTAGAAGTTTCTGAATAGTTTGTAGTCGTAACCTATATTCTTGTCTCCACAGTGCATAACTTTATGCTTGTCTACATTAATTTTCATTTGCCATCTGTCTGACCACTCTGCTAGCAAGTTAAGGTCTCTCTGAATCATTTTGTAGTCCTGCCTGTTTACAGCTCTACCTCCTAATCTAGTATCCTCAGCAAATTTGAAGATCTTAGATATGAGACTGAGCATTAATGTATATTATGAAAAGAATTGAGCCTAGGACCATCCCCTGTGGCACACCACTCATTACGTCTAGCCAGTCTGGAATTTTGCCATAAGATACTACATGCTGCTTTCTTCCGGTAAGCCAGTCTCTGATCCATGTGCAGAGTTCTTTACTGATTCCATATACTTTGAGTTTGTGTAATTACATAAAGTCTCTTGTGAGGTACTTTATCAAAATCTTTTTAGAAATCTAAATATACTACATCAGACAGTAATTTTTTTGTCTTAGTTCTGATGAATAACCTTAAGACTTTCCAGCAAATTCATCAGGCAGGATCTTCTAATACGGAAACCATGTTGGTTGTCCAGTATAATTTTGCATTCTAGAAACATGACACTTTTATCTCCTGTTAGTTTTTCCATCATTTTACCTGACATTGATGTATGGGTAATTGGGTGGTAGTTCAAAACACACTTTTTGTCTCTTCTTTTACATATGGGAGTAACATTTGCTAGTTTCCAGTCAGTTGGCACCTGACCATCCGATAGAGATTTGTTGAATATTTTTGTTATGGGGTATATCAGCTGTCTCCTGACCTCCTTTAAAAATCTTGGAGCTAAGTTATCTAGGCCATTGGATTTGTTAGGATTTAATTGGTCCAGGTATCTAAGTACTTCAGAACTCTTTATTTCTCTAGCCATCAACTCTCCTTCATCAGATCCTTGAAGCATTTTCATTGGTTGCAGTATTGAAGATATTTCTTCAATTGTGAATATAGAGTTAAAAGAATAATTTAGTATGGTAGCCATTTCGTTGTCGTCAGTAGTTAATGTGTCATGTTTGTGACGTAATGGTCCAATTCCTTCTTTTACTGTCTTCCTTTGTCATGTATATTTGAAAATTTTATAGGATTATTCTTAACTTTCAAGGAAATTCTTTTTTTCTTCTGTGCATTTACTCGTCTTATGACCTTACACTCTCTTTGTATTTTGATTAATTCCTGGTGATTTTCATTGGTTCCCATTGATTTGAATTTCTCATATTTTCTTCTTTTGCTGAATTAGTCCTATTCTCCCATTTATCCATGATAGTTTTGAAATATTGCAAGTTCCCTTTATAATTTGTGGAATATGTTTATTTTCAATCTCAAGTAATGTGTTTTCAGAATTATTCCACATTTCCTCAACTGTGTGAACGTCAAGAAGTTTTGTCCAATTCGTACTGCAAATTTCATGCCTAATGTTTTCAAAATTTGCTCCCCTGTAATCTGGGATCAAGAGTTTATTTATTTTATTATCTAAGTTTATCTCTTAATCTAATCAAAACTACGATCACTATTTGACAAACTCTTGCCTCTTCGCAAGAGTTGATGAAGTTTGTGTCACTGGTGAGGACAAGATCAAGAATGTTTTTACCTCTAGTTGGTTTTTAATTAACTGTTCTAGAAAAGGATCTTCAGTCAGTGCCATTTGTCTCGTTCCTTCCCTGTAACCTGTTAACATAAGTCTCTTACTGTTATAACCTCTTTACTGTTTATTATAGTTTTGATTTCATTGTATATCATCTTATCATCATCTTTTTGCTTATTTATTTTTATATTTTGTTTATTTTGCTTTGTCACTGTCTCCCGCGATAGCGAGGTAGCGCAAGGAAACAGACGAAAGAATGGCCCAACCCACCCACATACACATATACATCCACACACGCAAATATACATACCTATACATCTCAACGTATACATATATATACACACACACAGACATATACATATATACATACACATGTACATAATTCATACTGTCTGCCTTTACTCATTCCCATCGCCACCTCGCCACACATGAAATAACAACCCCCTCCCCCCTCATGTGTGCGAGGTAGCGCTAGGAAAAGACAACAAAGGCCCCATTCGTTCACACTCAGTCTCTAGCTGTCATGTAATAATGCACTGAAACCACAGCTCCCTTTCCACATCCAGGCCCCACAGAACTTTCCATGGTTTACCCCAGATGCTTCACATGCCCTGGTTCAATCCATTGACAGCACGTCAACCCCGGTATACCACATCATTCCAATTCACTCTATTCCTTGCACGCCTTTCACCCTCCTGCATGTTCAGGCCCCGATCACTCAAAATCTTTTTCATGCCATCTTTCCACCTCCAATTTGGTCTCCCACTTCTCCTCATTCCCTCCACCTCTGACACATATATCCTCTTGGTCAATCTTTCCTCACTCATTCTCTCCATGTGACCAAACCATTTCAAAACACCCCCTTCTGCTCTCTCAACCACACTCTTTTTATTACCACACATCTCTCTTACCCTATTATTACTTACTCGATCAAACCACCTCACACCACATATTGTCCTCAAACATCTCATTTCCACCACATCCACCCTCCTGCTTATGAGTTCTGTAAATAATGCCAAGACAGTTTACTTTTGTACTTGTCAGTAATATCAATATAAAGTCATAAGTGTGTGTCTTCTTTCCTTATATTAATAGTACTTAGACTGTTATTAATGTAGATCAAAACTCCACCACCTACCCTGTACAAGCAGTCATAAATAGTTTGTATCCAGGTATTGCTAACTCGGCAACAAAGTGTTTATTCTCAGAGTTTACCGATATTTCTGAGATTGCAGTAATGTTTTTTAATGGGATATAGTTTATCACATTTCATAATGATGCTCTGGGCATTTATGTATATTAAACTTATTTTCTTTGGAGTTGATTTCTGGAATGAATTTGCCTTTTTTTTAGTTGGCATGTGTGTTTGTATTATCACTGTTTATGTCTGCATGTGTAGAAGCAGGAGACATTTCTCCATCTGTTTTGGGTTCGTTGCCTTACTATGACCCTCCCCACACTGGATCCTACCAGCCTTGTTCCTAAAAGTTACCTGAGAATTGACCTGTAGCTGTGCCAACCCACTACTTAAATTGCCTAAGTTGTCCCTAACTGACACTTCTTGACCTTTCTTTGCCAATTCCTTTGCATGTGAGGTTGCCACTACTCCCTGAGGATCCCTACCACCAAGGTCCAATCCATCCTCTGCCACTACCATTAAAGTGATCATACTGGATGTCTTGTTCCTCAGATCCTGTTCACACTCGGGTTCCCCTACACTGACCCATCCACCACAGCTACTTCCTCACTCTCTTAGTTCCTTTGTTAGCTAGACCGTGATTTGCTCTCCTGAGTAGTTTATTTCTATCGAAAAAATGCCTAATATTCTCATCCAGTACTCTGCCAAGGTGGGCTTTCCCTATTCCATTTAAGTGAAGACCATCCCTGGCATACAGAGATCTATCATGACTAAAATAGTCCCACAGGTCTATACTAAATACACTATCCTCCTCCCTACAAAAAGTTTCAATTCTTCTGTTTATCCCAGCATTCTTCTGAGGGTACAGGAATTGACATCATACCTTGGCAGCAATCCTGATATTATATACTTCCTACGACTCTCTTTGAACTTGTTCAGAAGTTCCCTGTAGTTTGCTACTATTTTTTCTGATCTCCCATTAATTGCATTGTTCGTCTCCACCTGAACGACAAAAATTACATCCTTAGGATTGTTTGAGACTATGTAGTCAAACTTATCTACTCTTTGCACAGAACTCCTGGTTATTATGTCTGATTATAGAGTCCCCAACCAGGATAATGCTACGATCGTCCTGTATTTCATCTAGGACACGAAACCTGTTGTGAGTGAAGAGTTCGTTAGGTTGTTCGGGAATGCGGTGACAAGTTTTCCTCTCAGGTTGGAAGATGGAAATATCTTCTAACTTGGTGTCTATGGTTGCCATCCTACTATCTAATCTATCTACCCAAGATGATATCATATATTGCAACCACTTTCGCTGCTAAGAATCCAGCTTCCTCTTCCCACCCTTTCATCCTAACATCTAGTTTCTCCAAGGCTTTGCAGTTTTTCTTAACACCTACTGAAAGTCTATTAAATATGTTGCAGAACAAACAAGAAGTGTACTCACCTTTTTCTTTGAGGAGAAAGTCCCTGGTGAACTACCGATGGCATTTAGGGCAGGCAACTCGAGAAGCTGGAGCCATCTTCTAGGATTTTACCAGGTTTCAAAAAATTTTACCAAGATTCAAGGGTCAGGAAGCGCGTAAGTAGAGCACGTCTGACCTCAACAAGGGTTGTTGGGCAAGTGAGGGTTACTCTTAACACCTACTGTTCTGAACACCTACTGAAAGCCTATCAAATATGTTGCAGAACAAGCAAGAAGTGTACTTGCCTTCTTTGAGGAGAAAGTCCCTGGTGAACTACCAATGGCATTTAGGGCAGGCAACTCGAGAAGCTGGAGCCATCTTCTAGGATTTTACCAAGTTTCAAAAAATTGAACCAAGATTCAAGGAATTTCACAAGAAGGCCTGTGTAAAACTGGGTCAGGAAGCACGTAAGTAGAGCACGTCTGACCTCGACAAGGGTAGACGGGCAAGTATGGGTTTTTCTTAACACCTTCTGAAAGCCTATCAAATATGTTGCAGAACAAACAAGAAGTGTACTCCCCTTCTTCTTTGAGGAGAAATTCCCTGGTGAACTACCGATGGCATTTAGGGCAGGGAACTCGAGAAGCTGGAGCCATCTTCTAGGATTTTACCAAGTTTCAAAAAATTTGACCAAGATTCAAGGGATTTCACAAGAAGACCTGTGTAAAACTGGGTCAGGAAGCATGTAAGTAGAGCACGTCTGACCTCGACAAGGGTTGTCGGGCAAGTGAGGGTTGGGGTGTAAGGCATGTGTACAAATAGGAAAAGAGAAGAGAGATTGATTCCCAGTGAAGTTCAGTCTGCAGCAGAGGTGGATGATTTCACCGTGGTTGTTTAACTTTGTTTATGGATGAGGTGGAGGGTCGTAAATGCATGAGTTTAGGAGATAAGGGCAAGTATGCAGTCTGTTGGGGATGAGAGGGCCTGGAAAATGAGTCAGTTGTTGTTTACTGATGATGCAGCACTGGTGGCTGAATAGAGTGAGAAGCTGCAGAAGTTGGTGACTGAGTTTGGAAATGTGTGTGAAAGGAGAGAGTTGAGAGTAAATGTGAATTGTGTGAAAGGAGAAAGTTGAGAGTAAATGTGAATAAGAGCAAGATTATTAGGTTCAGTAAGGTTGAGGGACAAGTTAGTTGATATGTAAGTTTCAATGGAGAAAAATTGGAGGAAATTAAGTGTTTTAGGTATCTGGGAGTGGACTTGGCAGTGAATGGAACCATGGAAGAGGAGGCAAGTCATAGTGTGTGGAAAGGGGCGAAGGTTCTGGGAGCAATGAACATTACCTTGGAGAGCAAAAATGGGTATGTTTGAAGGAATGGTAGTTCCAACAATATTATATGGTTGTGAAGCATGTGCAATAGAGAGGGTTGTGCGGAGGAGGGTAAATTTGTTGGAAATGAAATGTTTGAGGACAATATGTGGCTTGAGGTGGTTTAATCAAGTAAGAAATGAAACGGTAAGAGAGCTGTATGGTTAAGAGAGCAGAGGAGGGTGTGTTGAAATGGTTTCAACTTATGGAAAGAAAAAGTGAGGAAAAATTGTCAAAGAGACTATATGTATGAGAGGTGGAGGGGAACAAAGACAAGTGGTAAACCAAATTGGAGAGAATATATGTGTCAGAGGTGGAGGGAACAAAGACAAGTGGTAAACCAAATTGGAGATGGAAGGATGGAGTGAAAAAGATTATGAGTGATCGGGGCCTGGACATGCAGGATGGCAAAAGGCTTGCACGAAATGGAGTGAATTAAAAAACGATGTGGTGTAATGGGGTCGACCTACTGTTAATGGACTGGGCTAGGACATGTGAAACATATGGGTTAAACCATAGAAAGGTCTCTGGGGCCTGGTTGTGGATAGGGAGCTGTAGTTTTGGTGCATTACATATGACAGATGGAGAATGACTGTGAGCGGTGTGGCCTTTCTGCATTTGTTTCCTGGCACTACTTCGCTGATGCAGGGGGTGTCAATGCTGTTTCCAGTGGGTTAGGTTGATGCTGTGAATAAATGAAGTCAAGAAAGTATAAATAAAAAATATCTTATTTTTATATATTTATTATACTGGATCGCTGTTTCCAGTGTCAGCAACAAGGAAATAGACAAAGAAAGACCCATTGGCGAGCAACTGAATCACTTCTTAGGCCCTATCATCCACAACAGACTGCATCTTGCCCCTTTCTCTAAAACCCTTGCATTTACCTCCCTAATCACTCCCTTCATAAACAAATTAAGCAACCATGGGAACATCACACACTCCTGCCACAGACCGACCTTCAATGGAAACCAGTCGAGAGTGATTGGTTAAGGAGGTAAATGCAAGAGTTTTGGAGAGTGGGGCGAGTATGCAGTCTGTTGGGGATGAGGGCGACTGAGAAGGGAGTCAGTTGTTCGCTGATGATACAGCACTGGTGACTGATTTGAGTGAGAGTCTGCAGAAGTTGGTGACTGAGTTTGGAAAAGTGTGTGAAAGAAGAAAGTCGAGAGTAAATGTGATTAAGAGCAAGGTTATTAGGTTCAACAGAGTTGAGAGACAAGTTTGTTGGGATGTGAGTTTGAATGAAGAAATATTGGAGGATGTGAAGTGTTTTAGATATCTGGGAGTGGAGTTAGCAGCCACTGGAACCATGGAAGTGAATGCGAGTCATACACCTACCTTATACCCTTGATAAACACTTCTAACAGCTTATCTCCCACACCGTATACTCTTAGACTTTCCACTAAGCACCTCTTTCAACTATATCATATGCTTTCTCCAGATCCATAAATGCCACGTAAAAATCCGTCTGTTTTTCTAAGTCTTTCACACGTACATTCATCAAAGCAAACACCTGATCCACACATTCTCTCCTACTTCTGAGACCATACTGCTCCTCTGCAATCTGATGCTTCGTACATGCCTTCGCCCTCTCATTCAATACCCTCCCATACAATACATCTATTTTTTATACATAATTGCTGTTTCCCTTGTCAGCAAGGTAGCACGAGTAAACAGATGAAGAATGGCCCATCCACTCATATACACACATGCACACACACATATTTATATATATATATATATATATATATATATATATATTGGGGTGAAGAGGGTGGTGAGAGTAAGTGAGCTTGGGAAGGAGACTTGTGTGAGGAAGTACCAGGAGAGACTGAGTACAGAATGGTAAAAGGTGAGAACAATGGAAGTAAGGGGAGTGGGGGAGGAATGGGATGTATTTAGGGAATCAGTGATGGATTGCGCAAAAGATGCTTGTGGCATGAGAAGAGTGGGAGGCGGGTTGATTAGAAAGGGTAGTGAGTGGTGGGATGAAGAAGTAAGAGTATTAGTGAAAGAGAAGAGAGAGGCATTTGGACGATTTTTGCAGGGAAAAAATGAAATTGAGTGGGAGACGTATAAAAGAAAGAGACAGGAGGTCAAGAGAAAGGTGCAAGAGGTGAAAAAAAGGGCAAATGAGAGTTGGGGTGAGAGAGTATCATTAAATTTTAGGGAGAATAAAAAGATGTTCTGGAAGGAGGTAAATAAAGTGCGTAAGACAAGGGAGCAAATGGGAACTTCAGTGAAGGGCGCAAATGGGGAGGTGATAACAAGTAGTGGTGATGTGAGAAGGAGATGGAGTGAGTATTTTGAAGGTTTGTTGAATGTGTTTGATGATAGAGTGGCAGATATAGGGTGTTTTGGTCGAGGTGGTGTGCAAAGTGCGAGGGTTAGGGAAAATGAGTTGGTAAACAGAGAAGAGGTAGTAAAAGCTTTGCGGAAGATGAAAGCCGGCAAGGCAGCAGGTTTGGATGGTATTGCATTGGAATTTATTAAAAAAGGGGTGACTGTATTGTTGACTGGTTGGTAAGGTTATTTAATGTATGTATGACTCATGGTGAGGTGCCTGAGGATTGGCGAAATGCGTGCATAGTGCCATTGTACAAAGGCAAAGGGGATAAGAGTGAGTGCTCAAATTACAGAGGTATAAGTTTGCAGTGGAATTTATTAAAAAAGGGGGTGACTGTATTGTTGACTGGTTGGTAAGGTTATTTAATGTATGTATGACTCATGGTGAGGTGCCTGAGGATTGGCGGAATGCGTGCATAGTGCCATTGTACAAAGGCAAAGGGGATAAGAGTGAGTGCTCAAATTACAGAGGTATAAGTTTGTTGAGTATTCCTGGTAAATTATATGGGAGGGTATTGATTGAGAGGGTGAAGGCATGTACAGAGCATCAGATTGGGGAAGAGCAGTGTGGTTTCAGAAGTGGTAGAGGATGTGTGGATCAGGTGTTTGCTTTGAAGAATGTATGTGAGAAATACTTAGAAAAGCAAATGGATTTGTATGTAGTATTTATGGATCTGGAGAAGGCATATGATAGAGTTGATAGAGATGCTCTGTGGAAGGTATTAAGAATATATGGTGTGGGAGGCAAGTTGTTAGAAGCAGTGAAAAGTTTTTATCGAGGATGTAAGGCATGTGTACGTGTAGGAAGAGAGGAAAGTGATTGGTTCTCAGTGAATGTAGGTTTGCGGCAGGGGTGTGTGATGTCTCCATGGTTGTTTAATTTGTTTATGGATGGGGTGGTTAGGGAGGTGAATGCAAGAGTTTTGGAAAGAGGGGCAAGTATGAAGTCTGTTGGGGATGAGAGAGCTTGGGAAGTGAGTCAGTTGTTGTTCGCTGATGATACAGCGCTGGTGGCTGATTCATGTGAGAAACTGCAGAAGCTGGTGACTTAGTTTGGTAAAGTGTGTGAAAGAAGAAAGTTAAGAGTAAATGTGAATAAGAGCAAGGTTATTAGGTACAGTAGGGTTGAGGGTCAATTCAATTGGGAGGTGAGTTTGAATGGAGAAAAACTGGAGGAAGTGAAGTGTTTTAGATATCTGGGAGTGGATCTGGCAGCGGATGGAACCATGGAAGCAGAAGTGGATCATAGGGTGGGGGAGGGGGCGAAAATTCTGGGAGCCTTGAAGAATGTGTGGAAGTCGAGAACATTATCTCGGAAAGCAAAAATGGGTATGTTTGAAGGAATAGTGGTTCCAACAATGTTGTATGGTTGCGAGGCGTGGACTATAGATAGAGTTGTGCGCAGGAGGATGGATGTGCTGGAAATGAGATGTTTGAGGACAATGTGTGGTGTGAGGTGGTTTGATCGAGTAAGTAACGTAAGGGTAAGAGAGATGTGTGGAAATAAAAAGAGCGTGGTTGAGAGAGCAGAAGAGGGTGTTTTGAAATGGTTTGGTCACATGGAGATAATGAGTGAGGAAAGATTGACCAAGAGGATATATGTGTCGGAGGTGGAGGGAACGAGGAGAAGAGGGAGACCAAATTGGAGGTGGAAAGATGGAGTGAAAAAGATTTTGTGTGATCGGGGCCTGAACATGCAGGAGGGTGAAAGGAGGGCAAAGAATAGAGTGAATTGGAGCGATGTGGTATACCGGGGTTGACGTGCTGTCAGTGGATTGAATCAAGGCATGTGTATGGGGGTGGGTTGGGCCATTTCTTTCGTCTGTTTCCTTGCGTTACCTCGCAAACGCGGGAGACAGCGACAAAGCAAAGAAAAAAAATATATATATATATATATATATATATATAGATATATATATATATATATATATATATATATATATATATATATATATATATATATATATATATATATATTTATTTTTTTTTTTTTTGCTTTGTCACTGTCTCCCGCATTTGCGAGGTAGCGCAAGGAAACAGACGAAAGAAATGGCCCAACCCACCCCCATACACATGTATATACATACGTCCACACATGCAAATATACATACCTACACAGCTTTCCATGGTTTACCCCAGACGCTTCACATGCCCTGATTCAATCCACCGACAGCACGTCAACCCCGGTATGCCACATCGATCCAATTCACTCTATGCCTTGCCCTCCTTTCACCCTCCTGTATGTTCAGGCCCCGATCACACAAAATCTTTTTCACTCCATCTTTCCACCTCCAATTTGGTCTCCCACTTCTCCTCGTTCCCTCCACCTCCGACACATATATCCTCTTGGTCAATCTTTCCTCACTCATTCTCTCCATGTGCCCAAACCATTTCAAAACACCCTCTTCTGCTCTCTCAACCACGCTCTTTTTATTTCCACACATCTCTCTTACCCTTACGTTACTTACTCGATCAAACCACTTCACACCACACATTGTCCTCAAACATCTCATTTCCAGCACATCCACCCTCCTGCGCACAACTGTATCCATAGGCCACGCCTCGCAACCATACAAAATTGTTGGAACCACTATTCCTTCAAACATACCCATTTTTGCTTTCCGAGATAATGTTCTCGACTTCCACACATTCTTCAAGGCTCCCAGGATTTTTGCCCCCTCCTTCACCCTATGATCCACTTCCGCTTCCATGGTTCCATCCGCTGACAGATCCACTCCCAGATATCTAAAACATTGTACTTCCTCCAGTTTTGCTCCATTCAAACTTACCTCCCAATTGACTTGACCCTCAACCCTACCATGCCTAATAACCTTGCTCTTATTCACAATTACTCTTAACTTTCTTCTTTCACACACTTTACCAAACTCAGTCACCAGCTTCTGCAGTTTCTTACATGAATCAGCCACCAGCGCTGTATCATCAGCGAACAACAACTGACTCACTTCCCAAGCTCTCTCATCCACAACAGACTTCATACTTGCCCCTCTTTCCAAAATTCTTGCATTCACCTCCCATACAACCCCATCCATAAACAAATTAAACAACCATGGAGACATCACACACCCCTGCTGCAAACCTACATTCACTGAGAACCAATCACTTTCCTCTCTTCCTACGCGTACACATGTCTTACATCCTCGATAAAAACTTTTCACTGCTTCTAACAACTTGCCTCCCACACCATATATTCTTAATACCTTCCACAGAGCATCTCTATCAACTCTATCATATGCCTTCTCCAGATCCATAAATGCTACATACAAATCCATTTGCTTTTCTAAGTATTTCTCACATACATTCTTCAAAGCAAACACCTGATCCACACATCCTCTACCACTTCTGAAACCACACTGCTCTTCCCCAATCTAATACTCTGTACATGCCTTCACCCTCTCAATCAATACCCTCCCATATAATTTACCAGGAATACTCAAAAAACTTATACCTCTGAAATTTGAGCACTCACTCTTATCCCCTTTGCCTTTGTACAATGGCACTATGCACGCATTCCGCCAATCCTCAGGCACCTCACCATGAGTCATACATACATTAAATAACCTTACCAACCAGTCAATAATACAGTCACCTTTTTTAATAAATTCCACTGCAATACCATCCAAACCTGTTGCCTTGCCGGCTTTCATCTTCCGCAAAGCTTTTACTACCTCTTCTCTGTTTACCAAATCATTTTCCCTAACCCTCTCACTTTGCACCCCACCTCGACCAAAACACCCTATATCTGCCACTCTATCATCAAACACATTCAAAAAACCTTCAAAATACTCACTCCATCTCCTTCTCACATCACCACTACTTGTTATCACCTCCCCATTTGCGCCCTTCACTGAAGTTCCCATTTGCTCCCTTGTCTTACGCACTTTATTTACCTCCTTCCAGAACATCTTTTTATTCTCCCTAAAATTTAATGATACTCTCTCACCCCAACTCTCATTTGCCCTCTTTTTCACCTCTTGCACCTTTCTCTTGACCTCCTGTCTCTCTCTTTTATACATCTCCCACTCAATTGCATTTTTTCCCTGCAAAAATTGTCCAAATGCCTCTCTCTTCTCTTTCACTAATAATCTTACTTCTTCATCCCACCACTCACTACCCTTTCTAATCAACCCACCTCCCACTCTTCTCATGCCACAAGCATCTTTTGCACAATTCATCACTGATTCCCTAAATACATCCCATTCCTCCCCCACTCCCCTTACTTCCATTGTTCTCACCTTTTTCCATTCTGTACTCAGTCTCTCCTGGTACTTCCTCACACAAGTCTCCTTCCCAAGCTCACTTACTCTCACCACCCTCTTCACCCCAACATTCACTCTTCTTTTCTGAAAACCCATACAAATCTTCACCTTAGCCTCCACAAGATAATGATCAGACATCCCTCCAGTTGCACCTCTCAGCACATTAACATCCAAAAGTCTCTCTTTCGCGCGCCTGTCAATTAACACGTAATCCAATAATGCTCTCTGGCCATCTG
The DNA here is from genome assembly GCF_036320965.1 of Panulirus ornatus. Classification (NCBI taxonomy): domain Eukaryota; kingdom Metazoa; phylum Arthropoda; class Malacostraca; order Decapoda; family Palinuridae; genus Panulirus; species Panulirus ornatus. The sequence continues at coordinate 21,340,290 of NC_092245.1, forward strand.
TCCTACTTGCATACGTATACTTATGTATATCTCGCTTTTTAAACCAGGTATTCCCAATCACTAGTCCTTTTTCAGCACATAAATCTACAAGCTCTTCACCATTTCCATTTACAACACTGAACACCCCATGTATACCAATTATTCCCTCAACTGCCACATTACTCACCTTTGCATTCAAATCACCCATCACTATAACCCGGTCTCGTGCATCAAAACCACTAACACACTCATTCAGCTGCTCCCAAAACACTTGCCTCTCATGATCTTTCTTCTCATGCCCAGGTGCATATGCACCAATAATCACCCATCTCTCGCCATCAACTTTCAGTTTTACCCATATTAATCGAGAATTTACTTTCTTACACTCTATCACATACTCCCACAACTCCTGTTTCAGGAGTACTGCTACTCCTTCCTTTGCTCTTGTCCTCTCACTAACCCCTGACTTTACTCCCAAGACATTCCCAAACCACTCTTCCCCTTTACCCTTGAGCTTTGTTTCACTCAGAGCCAAAACATCCAGGTTCCTTTCCTCAAACATACTACCTATCTCTCCTTTTTTCACATCTTGGTTACATCCACACACATTTAGACACCCCAGTCTGAGCCTTCGAGGAGGATGAACACTCCCCGCGTGACTCCTTCTTCTGTTTCCCATTTTAGAAAGTTAAAAAATACAAGGAGGGGAGGATTTCTGGCCCCTGCTCCCGTCCCCTCTAGTCGCCTTCTACGACACGCGAGGAATGCGCGGGAAGTATTCTTTCACCCCTATCCCCAGGGATAATATACATACATGTACATATATATATATATATATATATATATATATATATATATATATATATATATATATATATATATATACATACACATACATACGCACATATACACACATACACACATATACATATATATACATATGAAAAATGTAAGAAATAATTTAGAAAACTGAAACTTCTAGCTTGAAATGAAATGAAAAAATGAATGTTACATAATGGTTCAACCTCTGGCTATGGAAAAGGGAAATGTATAATTTATTTACACAAACGTCAATAGTAGTTTTCATCAATTTAACCACTGTATCATACTGCCTGGTCCACTTCTCTTATCATGAAACAGGAATATTGGCTTATGATGTTTCTCAATTTTCTTCATTACACAAAGTACAACTATATCTTGGATACATGAGGGTAGGTAGTTTGTCATCTGCCATAATAAAGCCTTGACAGACCAAAAATTTATCTGGACCTCAACTTTTCCAGTTCCAGTATATTTATGAAAAACACCTTTTTGCTTTCCATCTCTATCACTTTGAGAAAAAAAAAACTCCCTTTGTTCACATTTCAATGAAAGAATAAGCTTCAATGTCTAAGCTACATTTTTTTCCAATTTCACTATTTTCTTTTCAGAGCACCATGTATGAAAATTATCACTCCAGTAACACAACTATAAACATTTACTTCCCCTTTAAAAAAGTTCTGGGGAAGTCTGTCTCGATACACTGCGGGTCCCTCTACCACCTGGCGAGGTTTGTGTTGCAATGGTTCTTGATTCACAAACGTAGTAGCATCGCTGGTGGGCGGAAGAACATTCTTGTAACCAAAGCGAGGATCACAGTCTGTGCAACTCCATTATGATGGTTCTTCTCATGACGCGATGCTTAAGCTGTGACCATGGCTGCCCACTTAGTCGCTCTGCACTGTTCATCAAACACACACGATGGTGGAGAAATATAGGATGGTCGAGGGAGGATGGCCCATGAGTGGATCAGTACAGGTGGTACTAGGTGATCATCACACCTCAGTGAACAAGTTCTTCTCTACTGACAACGTACGTACGTCCGTGGTGGTTGTACCCTCCTGCCTGTTGTCTCCGGTCACTGTAGCGGGAGTCGACCTCAGCCTCACGTCAGTCAGTCAGTCACTATATATATATATATATATATATATATATATGGGTGATTTGAATGCAAAGGTGAGTAATGTGGCAGTTGAGGGAATAATTGGTATACATGGGGTGTTCAGTGTTGTAAATGGAAATGGTGAAGAGCTTGTAGATTTATGTGCTGAAAAAGGACTGGTGATTGGGAATACCTGGTTTAAAAAGCGAGATATACATAAGTATACGTATGTAAGTAGGAGAGATGGCCAGAGAGCGTTATTGGATTACGTGTTAATTGACAGGCGCGCGAAAGAGAGACTTTTGGATGTTAATGTGCTGAGAGGTGCAACTGGAGGGATGTCTGATCATTATCTTGTGGAGGCTAAGGTGAAGATTTGTATGGGTTTTCAGAAAAGAAGAGTGAATGTTGGGGTGAAGAGGGTGGTGAGAGTAAGTGAGCTTGAGAAGGAGATTTTTGTGAGGATGTACCAGGAGAGACTGAGTACAGAATGGAAAAAGGTGAGAACAATGGAAGTAAGGGGAGTGGGGGAGGAATAGGATGTATTTAGGGAATCAGTGATGGATTGCGCAAAAGATGCTTGTGGCATGAGAAGAGTGGGAGGTGGGTTGATTAGAAAGGGTAGTGAGAGGTGGGATGAAGAAGTAAGATTATTAGTGAAAGAGGAGAGAGAGGCATTTGGACGATTTTTGCAGGGAAAAAATGCAATTGAGTGGGAGATGTATAAAAGAGAGAGACAGGAGGTCAAGAGAAAGGTGCAAGAGGTGAAAAAGAGGGCAAATGAGAGTTGGGGTGAGAGAGTATCATTAAATTTTAGGGAGAATAAAAAGATGTTCTGGAAGGAGGTAAATAAAGTGCGTAAGACAAGGGAGCAAATGGGAACTTCATGAAGGGCGCAAATGGGGAGGTGATAACAAGTAGTGGTGATGTGAGAAGGAGATGGAGTGAGTATTTTGAAGGTTTGTTGAATGTGTTTGATGATAGAGTGGCAGATATAGGGTGTTTTAGTGGAGGTGGTGTGCAAAGTGAGAGGGTTAGGGAAAATGATTTGGTAAACAGAGAAGAGGTAGTAAAAGCTTTGCGGAAGATGAAAGCCAGCAAGGCAGCAGGTTTGGATGGTATTGCAGTGGAATTTATTAAAAAAGAGGGTGACTGTATTGTTGACTGGTTGGTAAGGTTATTTAATATATGTATGACTCATGGTGAGGTGCCTGAGGATTGGCGGAATGCGTGCATAGTGCCATTGTACAAAGGCAAAGGGGATAAGAGTGAGTGCTCAAATTACAGAGGTATAAGTTTGTTGAGTATTCCTGGTAAATTATATGGGAGGGTATTGATTGAGAGGGTGAAGGCATGTACAGAGCATCAGATTGGGGAAGAGCAGTGTGGTTTCAGAAGTGGTAGAGGATGTGTGGATCAGGTGTTTGCTTTGAAGAATGTATGTGAGAAATACTTAGAAAAGCAAATGGATTTGTATGTAGCATTTATGGATCTGGAGAAGGCATATGATAGAGTTGATAGAGATGCTCTGTGGAAGGTATTAAGAATATATGGTGTGGGAGGCAAGTTGTTAGAAGCAGTGAAAAGTTTTTATCGAGGATGTAAGGCATGTGTACGTGTAGGAAGAGAGGAAAGTGATTGGTTCACAGTGAATGTAGGTTTGCGGCAGGGGTGTGTGATGTCTCCATGGTTGTTTAATTTGTTTATGGATGGGGTTGTTAGGGAGGTGAATGCAAGAGTTTTGGAAAGAGGGGCAAGTATGAAGTCTGTTGTGGATGAGAGAGCTTGGGAAGTGAGTCAGTTGTTGTTTGCTGATGATACAGTGCTGGTGGCTGATTCATGTGAGAAACTGCAGAAGCTGGTGACTGAGTTTGGTAAAGTGTGTGAAAGAAGAAAGTTAAGAGTAAATGTGAATAAGAGCAAGGTTATTAGGTACAGTAGGGTTGAGGGTCAAGTCAATTGGAAGGTAAGTTTGAATGGAGAAAATCTGGAGGAAGTAAAGTGTTTTAGATATCTGGGAGTGGATCTGGCAGCGGATGGAACCATGGAAGTGGAAGTGAACCATAGGGTGGGGGAGGGGGCGAAAATCCTGGGAGCCTTGAAGAATGTGTGGAAGTCGAGAACATTATCTCGGAAACCAAAAATGGGTATGTTTGAAGGAATAGTGGTTCCAACAATGTTGTATGGTTGCGAGGTGTGGGCTATGGATAGAGTTGTGCGCATGAAGGTGGATGTGCTGGAAATGAGATGTTTGAGGACAATGTGTGGTGTGAGGTGGTTTGATCGAGTAAGTAATGTAAGGGTAAGAGAGATGTGTGGAAATAAAAAGAGCGTGGTTGAGAGAGCAGAAGAGAGTGTTTTGAAATGGTTTGGGCACATGGAGAGAATGAGTGAGGAAAGATTGACCAAGAGGATATATGTTTCAGAGGTGGAGGGAACGAGGAGAAGTGGGAGACCAAATTGGAGGTAGAAAGATGGAGTGAAAAAGCTTTTGAGTGATCGGGGCCTGAACATGCAGGAGGGTGAAAGGCGGGCAAGGAATAGAGTGAATTGGATCGATGTGGTATACCGGGGTTGACGTGCTGTCGGTGGATTGAATCAGGACATGTGAAGCGTCTGGGGTAAACCATGGAAAGTTGTGTGGGGCCTGGATGTGGAAAGGGAGCTGTGGTTTCGGGCCTTATTGCGTGACAGCTGGAGACTGAGTGTGAATGAATGGGGCCTTTGTTGTCTTTTCCTAGTGCTACCTCGCACACATGAGGGGGGAGGGGGATGGTATTCCATGTGTGGTGAGGTGGCGATGGGAATGAATAGGGGCAGGCAGTGTGAATTGTGTGCATGGGTATATATGTATGTGTCTGTGTGTGTATATATATGTGTACATTGAGATGTATAGGTATGTATATTTGCATGTGTGGGCGTGTGTGTGTGTACATTGTGTATGGGGGTGGGTTGTGCCATTTCTTTCGTCTGTTTCCTTGCGCTACCTCGCAAACGCGGGGGACAGCGACAAAGCAAAATAAATAAATAAATAAGTAGGAGAGATGGCCAGAGAGCATTATTAGATTACATGTTAATTGATAAATTGATTACATGTTAATTGCGAAAGAGAGACTTTTGGATGTTAATCTGCTGAGAGGTGCATCTGGAGGGATGTCTGATCATTATCTTGTGGAGGTGAAGGTGAAGATTTGTAGAGGTTTTCAGAAAAGAAGAGAGAAAGTTGGGGTGAAGAGAGTGGTTAGAGTAAGTGAGCTTGGGAAGGAAGGAGACTTGTGTGAGAAAGTGCCAGGAGAGACTGAGTACAGAATGGAAAAAGGTGAGAACAAAGGACGTAAGGGGAGTGGAGGAGGAATGGGATGAATTTAGGGAAGCAGTGATGACTTTTGCAAAAGATGCTTGTGGCATGAGAAATGTGGGAGGTGGGCAGATTAGAAAGGGTAGTGAGTGGTGGGATGAAGATTTAAGTTTATTTGTGAAAGAGAAGAGAGAGGCATTTGGACGAGTTTTGCAGGGAAATAATGCAAATGACTGGGAGATGTATAAAAGAAAGAGGCGGAGGTCAAGAGAAAGGTGCAAGAGGTGAAAAAGAGGGGAAATGAGAGTTGGGGTGAGAGAGTATCATTAGATTTTAGTGAGAATAAAAGATGTTTTGGAAGGAGGTAGATAAAGTGTGTAAGACAATGGAACACATGGGAACTTAAGTGAATGGGGTTGATGGGGAGGTGATAACAAGTAGTGGTGATGTGAGAAGGAGATTGAGTGAGTATTTTGAAGGTTTTTTGAATGTGTTTGATGATAGAGTGGCAGATATAGTGTGTTTTGGTCGAGGTGGTGTGCAAAGTGAGAGGGATAGGGAGAATGATTTGGTAAACAGAGAAGAGGTAGTAAAAGCTTTGTGGAAGATGAAAGCTGGCAAGGCAGTGGGTTTGGATGGTATTGCAGTGGAATTTATTAAAAAAAGGGGTGACTGTATTGTTGACTGGTTGGCAAGGTTATTTGATGTATGTATGACTCATGGTGAGGTGTCTGACGATTGGAGGATTGCTTGCATAGTGCCATTGTACAAAGGCAAAGTGGATAAAAGTGAGTGCTCAAATTACAGAGGTATAAGTTTGTTGAGTATTCCTGGTAAATTATATGGGAGGGTATTGATTGAGAGGGTGAAGGCATGTACAGAGTATCAGATTGGGGAAGAGCAGTGTGGTTTCATGAGTGGTAGAGGATGTGTGGATCAGGTGTTTGCTTTGAAGAATGTATGTGAAAAATACTTAGAAAAGCAAATGGAATTGTATGTAACATTTATGGATCTGGAGAAGGCATATGATAGAGTTGATAGAGATGCTCTGTGGAAGGTATGAATATTTGGGGGGGGGGCAAGCTGTTAGAAGCAGTGAAAAGTTTTTATCAAGGATGTAAGGCATTTGTATGTGTAGGAAGAGAGGAAAGTGATTGGTTCTCTTTGAATGTTGGTTTGTGGCAGGGGTGTGTGATGTCTCCATGGTTGTTTAATTTGTGTATGGATGGGGATGTTAGGGAGGTGAATGCAAGAATTTTGGAAAGAGGGGCAAGTACGCAGTCTGTTGTGGATGAGAGAGCTTGGGAAGGGAGTCAGTTGTTGTTCGCTGTGATACAGCACTGGTGGCTGATTCATGTGAGAAACTGCAGAAGCTGGTGACTGACTTTGGTAAAGTGTGTGAAAGAAGAATGCTGAGAGTAAATGTGAATGAGAGCAAGGTTATTAGATACAGTAGGGTTGAGGGACAAGTCAATTGGGAGGTAAGTTTGAATGGAGAAAAACTGGAGGAAGTAAAGTGTTTTAGATATTTGGGAGTGGATCTGGCAGCAGATGGAACCATGGAAGCGGAAGTTGAATCATTAAGTGGGGGAGGGGGCGAAAGTTCTGGGAGCGTTGAAGAATGTGTGGAAGTCGAGAACATTATCTCAGAGAGCAAAAATGGGTATGTTTGAAGGAATAGTGGTTCCAACAATGTTATATGTTTGCGTGGCATGGGCTATAGATAGAGTTGTGTGGAGGAGGGTGGATGTGCTGGAAATGAGATGTTTGAGGACAATATGTGGTGTGAGGTAGTTTGATCGAGTAAGTAATAATAGGGTAAGAGAGATGTGTGGTAATAAAAAGAGTGTGGTTGAGAGAGCAGAAGAGGGTGTTTTGAAATGGTTTGGTCACATGGAGAGAATGAGTGAGGAAAGATTGATAAAGAGGATATATGTGTCAGAGGTGGAGGGAACGAGGAGAAGTGAGAGACCAAATTGGAGGTGGAAAGATGGAGTGAAAAAGATTTTGAGTGATCGGGGCCTGAACATGCAGGAGGGTGAAAGACGTGCAAGGAAGAGAGTGAATTGGATCGATGTTGTATACCGGGGTCGATGTGCTGTCAATGGATTGAACCAGGGCGTGTGAAGCATCTGGGGTAAACCATGGAAAGTTCTGTGGGGCCTGGATGTGGAAAGGGAGCTGTGGTTTTGGTGTATTATACATGACATCTAGAGACTGAATGTGAACGAATGTGGCCTTTGTTGTCTTCTCCTAGCACTACCTCGCACACATACGGGGGGAGGGGGTTGTTATTTCATGTGTGGCAGGGTGGCGATGGGAATGAATAAAGGCAGACAGTATGAATTATGTACATGTGTATATATGTATATGTCTGTGTGTGTATATATATGTATACGTTGAGATGTATAGGTATGTATATTTGCGTGTGTGGACGTGTATGTATATACATGTGCATGCATGTTGGTGGGTTGGGCCATTCTTTCATCTGTTTCCTTGCGCTAACTCGCTAATGCGGGAGACAGCGACAAAGCAAAATAAATAAAGTAAATAAATAATTTTTATCCCTGGGGATAGGGGAGAAAGAATACTTCCCAAGCATTTCTCACGTGTCATAGAAGGCGACTAAAAGGGACGGGAGTGGGGGGCTAGAAACCCTCCCCTCCTTCTATTTTAACTTTCTGAAAGGGGAAACAGAAGGAGTCATGCAGGGAGTGCTCATCCTCCTCGAAAGCTCAGATTGGGGTGTCTAAATGTGTGTGGATGTAACCAAGATGAGAAAAAAGGAGAGATAGGTAGAATGTTTGAGGAAAGGAACCTTTCTCCCCTATCCCTGGGGATAGGGGAGAAAGAATACTTCCCAAGCATTTCTCACGTGTCATAGAATGCGACTAAAAGGGACGGGAGTGGGGGGCTAGAAACCCTCCCCTCCTTCTATTTTAACTTTCTAAAAGGGGAAACAGGAGTCACGCAGGGAGTGCTCATCCTCCTCGAAGGCTCAGATTGGGGTGTCTAAATGTGTGTGGATGTAACCAAGATGAGAAAAAAGGAGAGATAGGTAGAATGTTTGAGGAAAGGAACCTGGATGTTTTGCCTCTAAGTGAAACGAAGCTGAAGGGTAGAGGGGAAGAGTGTCTTGGGAATATTTTGGGAGTAAAGTCAGAGGTGGGTGAGAGGACAAGAGCAAGGGAAGGAGTAGCACTACTCCTGAAACAGGAGTGCTGGGAGTATGTGATAGAGTGTAAGAAAGTAAACTCTAGATTGATATGGGTAAAACTGAAAGTGTATGAAGAGAGATGGGTGATTATTGTTGCACATGCACCTGGGCATGAGAAGAAAGATCATGAGAGGCAAGTGCCTTGGGAGCAGCTGAGTGAGTGTGTTAGTAGTTTTGATGCACGAGACCAGGTTATATTATATTGATGGGTGATATGAATGCAAAGGTGAGTAATGTGGCAGTTGAGGGAGTGATTGGTGTACATGGGGTGTTCAGTGCTGTAAATGGAAATGGTGAAGACCTTGTGGATTTGTGTGCTGAAAAAGGACTGGTGATTGGGATACCTGGTTTAAAAAGAAAGATATACATAGGTATATGTATGTAAGTAGGAGAGATGGCCAGAGAGCGTTACTGGATTACGTGTTAATTGATAAGCGTGCGAAAGAGTGACTTTTGGATGTTAATGTGCTGAGAGGTGCAACTGGAAGGATGTCTGATCATTATCTTGTGGAGGAGAAGGTGAAGATATGTAGAGGTTTTCGGAAAAGAAGAGAGAATGTTGGAGTAAAGAGAGTGGTGAGAGTAAGTGAGCTTGGGAAGGAGACTTGTGTGAGGAAGTACCAGGAGAGACTGAGTGCAGAATGGAAAAAGGTGAGAGCAAAGGATGTAAGGGGAGTGGGGGAGGAATGGGATGTATTTTGGGAAGCAGCGATGGCTTGCGCAAAAGATGCTTTAGGCATGAGAAGCGTGGGAAATGGGCAGATTAGAAAGGGTAGTGGGTAGTGGGATGAAGAAGTAAGATTATTAGTGAAAGAGAAGAGAGAGGCATTTGGAGGATTTTTGCAGGGAAATAATGCAAATGACTGGGAGATGTATGAAAGAAAGAGGCAGGAGGTCAAGAGAAAGGTGCAAGAGGTGAAAAAGAGGGCAAGTGAGAGTTGGGGTGAGAGTATCATTAAATTTTAGGGAGAATAAAAAGATGTTGTGGAAGGAGGTAAATAAAGTGTGTAAGACAAGGGAACAAATGGGAACTTTAGTGACGGGGGCTAATGGGGAGGTGATAACAAGTAGTGGTGATATGAGAAGGAGATGGAGTAAGTATTTTGAAGGTTTGTTGAATGTGTTTGATGATACAGTTGCAAATATAGGGTGTTTTAGTCGAGGTGGTGTGCGAAGTGAGAGGGTTAGGGAGAATGATTTGGTAAACAGAGAAGAGGTAGTAAAAGCTTTGCGGAAGATGAAAGCTGGCAAGGCAGCGGGTTTGGATGGTATTGCAGTGGAATTTATTAAAGAAGGTGGTGACTGTGTTGTTGACTGGTTGGTAAGGATATTTAATGGATGTATGACTCATGGTGAGGTGCCTGAGGATTGGCAGAATGCATGGATAGTGCCATTGTACAAAGGCAAAGGGGATAAAGGTGAGTGTTTAGATTACAGTGGTATAAGTTTGTTGAGTATTCCTGGGAAATTATATGGGAGGATATTGATTGAGAGGGTGAAGGCATGTACAGAGCATCAGATTGGGGAAGAGTGGTGTGGTTTCAGAAGTGGTAGAGGATGTGTGGATCAGATGTTTGCTTTGAAGAATGTATGTGAGAAATACTTAGAAAACCAACTGGATTTGTATGTGCATTTATGTATCTGGAGAAGGCATATGATAGAGTTGATAGAGATGCCTTGTGGAAGGTATTAAGAATATATGGTGTGGGAGGCAAGTTGTTAGAAGCAGTGAAAAGTTTTTATAGAGGATTTAAGGCATTTGTGCGAATAGGAAGAGAGGAAAGTGATTGGTTCTCAGTGAATAATTTATTTATTTTTATTATACTTTGTTGCTGTCTCCCGCGTTAGCAAGATTGCGCAAGGAAACAGATGAAAGAATGGCCCAACCCACCCATATAAACATGTATATATGTACACATCCACACATGCACTTATACATACCTATACATTTCAACATATACATATATATACATACAAAAACATATACATATATATGCATGTACATAATTCATACTTGCTGCCCTTATTGAGTTCCGTCGCCATCCTGCCACACGTGAAATGACAACCCCCTCCCCCCGCGTGCGCACGAGGTAGCACTAGGAAAAGACAATAAAGGCCACATTCGTTCACGCTCAGTCTCTAGCTGTCATGTATAATGCGCTGAAACCACAGCTCCCTTACCACATCCAGGCCCCATGAAACTTTCCATGGTTAACCCCAGATGCTTCACTCTCCCTGGTTCAATCCAATGACAGCACGTCGACCCCGGTATACCACATCGTTCCTTTTCACTCTATTCCTTGCATGCCTTTCACCCTCCTGCATGTTCAGGCCCCGGTCACTCAAAATCTTTTTCACTCCATCTTTCCACCTCCAATTTGTTCTTCCACTTCTTCTCGTTCCCTCCACATCTGACGCATATATCCTCTTTCTCAATCTTTCCTCACTCATTCTCTTGCATTTATATTTTTTTTTATTATACTTTGTTGCTGTTTCCCGTGTTAGCGAGGTAGCGTAAGGAATCAGATGAAAGAATGGCCCAACCCGCCCACATACACATTTATATACATACACATCCACAAACAGCACATATACATGCCTGTACATCTCAACGTATACATACACAGACACAGACATATACATATATACACATGTACATGATTCTTACTGTCTGCCCTTATTCATTCTCGTCGCCACCCTGCCACACATGAAATGACAACCCCTCCCCCGCATGAGTGCGAGGTAGTGCTAGCAAGAGACAACAAAGGCCACATTCATTCACACTCAGTCTCTAGCTGTTATGTATAGTGCACCGAAACCAAAGCTCACTTTCCACATCCAGGCCCCACAAAACTTTCCATGGTTAACCCCAGATGCTTCATTCTCCCTGGTTCAATCCAATGACAGCACGTCGACCCCGGTATACCACATCGTTCTATTTCACTATTCCTTGCATGCCTTTCACCCTCCTGCATGTTCAGGCCCCGGTCACTCAAAATCTTTTTCACTCCATCTTTCCCCCTCCAATTTGTTCTGCCACTTCTTGTTCCCTCCACGTCTGACACATATATCCTCTTTCTCAATCTTTCCTCACTCATTCTCTCACATTTATATCTTTTTCTATTATACTTTGTTGCTGTTTCCTGTGTTAGCGAGGTAGCGTAAGGAATCAGACGATAGAATGGCCCAACCCGCCCACATACACATTTATATACATACACATCCTCATACAGCACATATACATACCTGTACATCTCAACGTATACATATATATACACACACAGACATATACATATATACACATGTACATGATTCATACTGTCTGCCTTTATTCATTCCCTTTGCCACCCTGCCACACATGAAATGACAACCCCCTCCCCCCGCATGAGTGCGAGGTAGTGCTAGCAAGAGACAACAAAGGCCACATTCATTCACACTCAGTCTCTAGCTGTCATGTATAATGCACTGAAACCAAAGCTCACTTTCCACATCCAGGCCCCACAAAACTTTCCATGGTTTACCCTAGACACTTCACATGCCCTGGTTCAATCCATGTGACCAAACCACTTCAAAACACCCTCTTCTGCTCTCTCAACCACACTTTTTTTTATTACCACACATCTCTCTTACCCTTTCAATACTTACTCGATCAAACCACCTCATACCACATATTTTCCTCAAACATCTCATTTCCAGCACATCCACCCTCTTCCACACAACTCTATCTATAGCCTACTGTTCCTTCAAACATACCTATTTTTGCTTTCCAAGATAACGTTCTCGACTTCCACACAGTCTTCAACGCTCCCAGAACTTTCGCCCCCTCCCTCACCCTATGATTCACTTCCACTTCCATGGTTCCATCTGCTGCCAAATCCACTCCCAGATATCTAAAACACTTCACTTCCTCCAGTTTTTCTCCATTTAAACTTACCTCCCAGTTGACTTGTCCCTCAACCCTACTGTACCTAATAACCTTGCTCATATTCACATTTACTCTCAGCTTTCTTCTTTCACACACTTTACCAAACTCAGTCACCAGCTTCTGCAGTTTCTCACCCGAATCAGCAACTAGCGCTGTATCATCAGTGAACAACTAACTCTCTTCCCAAGCTCTCTCATCTACAACAGACTGCATACTTGCCCCTCTTTCCAAAACTCTTGCATTCATTTCCCTAACAACCCCATCCATAAACAAATTAAACAACCATGGAGACATCATGCACCCCTGCCGCAAACCAACATTCACTGAGAACCAGTCACTTTCCTCTCTTCCTGCTTGTACACATGCCTTGCATCCTCGATAAAAACGTTTCACTGCTTCTAACAACTTGCCTCCAACACCATATATTCTTAATACCTTCCACAGAGCATCTCTATTAACTCTATCATATGCCTTCTCCAGATTCATAAATGCTACATGACAGATTCATTTGCTTTTGTATTTCTCACATACATTCTTCAAAGCAAAAACCTGATCCACACATCCTCTACCACTTCTGAAACCACACTGCTCTTCCCCAATCTGATGCCCTGTACATGCCTTCACCCTCTCAATCAATACCCTCCCATATAATTTCCCTGGAATACTCAACAAACTTATACCTCTGTGATTTGAGCACTCACTTTTATCCCCTTTGCCTTTGTACAATGGAACTATGCAAGCAGGCACCTCACCATGAGTCATACATACATTAAAGAGCCTTACCAACCAGTCAATAATACAGTCACCCACTTTTTTAATAAATTCCACTGCAGTACCATCTAAACCTGCTGCCTTGCCGGCTTTCATCTTCCGCAAAGCTTTTACTACCTCTTCTCTGTTTACCAAATCAGTCTCCCTAACCCTCTCACTTTGCACACCACCTCGACCAAAACACCCTATATCTGCCACTCTATCATGAAACACATTCAACAAACTTTCAAAATACTCACCCCATCTCCTTCTCACATCACCACAACTTGTTATCACCTCCCCATTAGCCCCCTTCACTGATGTTCCCATTTGTTCCCTTGACTTACGCACTTTATTTACCTCCTTCCAAAACATCTTTTTATTCTCCCAAAAATTTAATGATACTCTCTCACCCTAACTCTCATTTGCCCTCTTTATATATTCTTCTTCTCATACTTTGTCCATGTCTCCCGCATTCGCGAGGTAGTGCGGGAAAACAGAAAAAAGAATGGCCCAACTCACCCACAAACACATATATATACATACACGCACATATACATACCTATACATTTCAACATATACATATATATACATACACAGACATATACACATGTACATAATTCATACTTGCTGCCTTCATTTATTCCCGTTGCCACCCTGCCACGCAAAATGACACCCCTCTCTCCCCGCACGCGTGCAAGGTAGCGCTAGGAAAAGACAACAAAGGCCACATTCGTTCACACTCAGTCTCTAGCTGTCATGTATAATGCACCGAAAACCACAGCTCCCTTTCCACATCCAAGCCCCACAAAGCTTTCCCTGGTTTACCCCAGACGCTTTGCATGCCCTGGTTCAATCTAGTGACACCACAGTATACCACATCGTTCTAATTCACTCTATTCCTTGCACGCCTTTCACCCTCCTGCATGTTCAGGTCCTGATCACTCAAAATATTTTTCACTCCATCCTTCCACCTCCAATTTGGTCTCCCACTTCTCGTTCCCTCCACCTCTGACACATGTATCCTCTTTGTCAATTTTTCCTCACTGATTCTCTCCATGTGACCTAACCATTTCAATACACCTTCTGCTCTCTCAACCACATTCTTTTTATTACTACACCTCTCTATTACCCTTTCATTACTTACTCGATCAAACCACCTCACACCACATATTGTCCTCAAACATCTCATTTCTAACACATCCACCCTCCTCCGCACAACCCTATCTATAACCCATGCCTAGCAGTTATATAACGTTGTTGGAACCACTATTCCTTCAAACATACCCATTTTTGCTTTCCAAGATAATGTTCTCCCAGAACCTTTGCCTCCTCCCCCACCCTGTGACTCACTTCCGCTTCCATGGTTCCATCCACTGCCAAATCCACTCCCAGATATCTAAAACTCTTCTTCCTCAGGTTTTTCTCCATTAGAACTTACCTCCCAATTGACTTGTCCCTCAAGCCTACTGTACCTAATAAACTTGCTCTTATTCATATATAATTTCAGCTTTCTCTCTTTCAAACACTTAAACAAAGTCAGTCACAAGCTTCTGCAGTTTCTCACCTGAATCAGCTACCATTGCTTTATCATCAGCAAAGAACAAATGACTCGCTTCCGAACCCCTCTCATCCACAACAGACTGCATACTTGCCCCTCTTTCCAAAACTCTTGCATTCACCTCCCTAACAACCCTATTCATAAACAAATTAAACTACCATGGAGACATCACACACCTCTGCCGCAAACCGACATTCACTGGGAACCAATCACTTTCCTCTCTTCCTACTCATACACATGCCTTACATCTTTGATAAAAACTTTTCACTGCTGCTAGCAACTTGCCTCCCACACCATATACTCTTAATACCTCTGCCGCAAACCGACATTCACTGGGAACCAATCACTTTCCTCTCTTCCTACTCATACACATGCCTTACATCTTTGATAAAAACTTTTCACTGCTGCTAGCAACTTGCCTCCCACACCATATACTCTTAATACCTTCCATAGAGCATCTCTATCAACTCTATCATATGCCTTCTCCAGGTCCATTAATGCTTCATACAAATCTATTTCTTTTTCTAAGTATTTCTCACATACTTTCTTCAAAGCAAACACCTGATCCACACATCCTCTACCACTTCTGAAACCACACTGCTCTTCCCTAATCTGATGCTCTATACATGCCTTCACCCTTTCAGTCAATATCCACCCATATAATTTCCCAGGAATACTCATCAAACTTATACCTCTGTAATCTGGACACTCACCTTTATCCCCTTTGCCTTTGTACAATGGCACTATCCATGCATTCCGCCAATCCTCAGGCACTTAAGCATGAGCCATAGATACACTGAATATCCTCACCAACCAGTCAACAACACTGTCACCCCCTTTTTTAATACATTCCACTGCAATACCATCCAAACCTGCTGCCTTCCCAGCTTTCATCTTCCGCAAAGGTTTCACTACCTTTTCTCTGTTTACCAAACCATTCTTCCTGACTCCTCTCACTTCGCACACCACCTCGACCAAATCATCCTATATCTGCCACTCTATCATCTAACACATTCAAGAAACCTTCAAAATACTCACTCCATCTCCTTCTTACATCATCACTTCTTGTTATTACCTCCCCATTAGCCCCCTTCACCGATGTTCCCATTTGTTCTGTTGTCTTACGCACTTTATTTACTGCCTTCCAAACATCTTTTTATTCTCCAGAAAGTTTAATGATACTCTCACCCCAACTCTCATTTGCCCTCTTTTTCACTTCTTGCTCTTTCTCTTGACCTCCTGCTTCTTTCTTTTATACATCTCCCAGTCATTTGCACTATTTCCCTGCAAAACTAGTCCAAATGCCTCTCTCTTCTCTTTCACTAATAATCTTACTTCTTCATCCCACCACTCACTACCCTTTCTAATCTACCCACCTCCCACGCTTCCCGTGCCACAAGCATCTTTTGCGCAAGCCATCATTTCTTCCTTAAATATATTCAATTCCTCCCCCACCACCCTTATGTCCTTTACTCTCACCTTTTCCCATTCTGCACTCAATTTCTCCTGGTACTTCTTCACACAAGTCTCCTACCCAAGCTCACTTACTGTCACCACTTTCTTCACCCCAACATTTTCTCTTCTTTTCTGAAAACCTCTACAAATCTTCACCTTCGCCTCCACAAGATAATGATCAGACACCTCTCCGGTTGCACCTCACAGCACATTAACATCCAAAACTCTCTCTCTCATGCACCTATAAATTAACACATAATCCAACAACGCTCTCTGGCCATCTCTCCTACTTACATACATATATTTATGTATATCTCTTTTTAAACCAGGTATTCCCAATCACCAGTCCTTTTTCAGCACAAATCTACAAGCTCTTCACGATTTCCATTTTCAACAGTAAATGCCCCATGTACACAGTTATTCCATCAACTGCCACATTACTCACCTTTGCATTCAAATTACCCATCACTATAACCTGGTCTCGTGCATCAAAACTGCTAACACACCCACTCAGCTGCTCCCAAAACACTTGCCTCTCATGATCTTTCTTCTCATGCCCAGGTGCATAAGAACCAATAATCTCCCATCTCTCTCCATCCACTTTCTGTTTTACCCATATCAATCTAGAGTTTACTCCCTTACACTCTATCACATACTCCCACAACTCCTGTTTCAGGAGTAGTGGTGCTTCTTCCTTTGCTCTTGTCCTCTCAGCAACCCCTGACTTTACTTCCAAAACATTCCCAAACCACTTTTCCCCTTTACCCTTGAGCTTCGTTTCACTCAAAGGCAAAGCATCCAGTTCCTTTCCTCAAACATACTACCTATCTCCCCTTTTTTCTCATATTGGTTACATCCACTCACATTTAGACACCCCAATATGAGCCTTCAAGGAGGATGAGCACTCCCCGTGTGACTCCTTCTGTTTCCCCTTTTAGAAAGTTAAAATACAAGGAGAGGAGGGTTTCTAGCACCCCACTCCCGCCCCCTCTAGTAGCCTTCTGCGACACGTGGGGAATGCATGGGAAGTATTCTTTGTCCCCTATCCTGAGACCCCAGACGAAAGAATGGCCGCCCAACCCACCCACATACACATGTATATACATACATGTCCAGACACGCACATATACATACCCATACATCTCAATGTATACATATATATATACACACGCATACATATACATATATACACATGTACATAATTCATATTGTCTGCCCCTATTCATTCCCATCGCCACCCCGCCACACATGAAATGACAACCCCCTCCCCCCCGCATGTGCACGAGGTAGCGCTAGGAAAAGACAAAAAAGGCCACATTCGTTCACACTCAATCTCTAGCTGTCATGTATAATGCACCGAAAACACAGCTCTTTTTCCACATTCAGGCCCCACAAAACTTTCCATATTTTACCCCAGACGCTTCACATGCACTGGTTCAATCCATCGACAGCACGTCGACCCCGGTATACCACATCGTCCCAACTCACTCTATTCCTTGCACGCCTTTCACCCTCCTGCATGTTCAGGCCCTGATCGCTCAAAATCTTTTTCACTCCATCCTCCCACCTCCAATTTGGTCTCCCACTTCTCGTTCCCTCCACCTCTGACACATATATCCTCTTTGTTAATCTTTCCTCATTCATTCTCTCCATGTGACCAAACCAATATATATATATATATATATATATATATATATATATATATATATATATATATATATATATATATATGTTGGGCCATTTCTTTCGTCTGTTTCCTTGCGCTACCTCGCAAGCGCGGGAGACAGCGACAAAGTATAAAAAAAAAAAAAAAAAAAAAAAAAAAAATATATATATATATATATATATATATATATATATATATATTTTTTTTTTTCTTTTTTTTTTTGCTTGGTCGCTGTCTCCCGCATTAACGAGGTAGCGCAAGGAAACAGACAAAAGGATGGCCCAACCCACCCACATACACATGTATATACATACTCGTCCACACACACACACACATATACATACCTATACATCTCAATGTATATATATATATATATATATATATATATATATATATATATATATATATATATATATATCCTACACATACGACAAAGTATATATATATATATATATATATATATATATATATATATATATATATATATATATATATCCTACACGTACGACAAAGTATATATATATATATATATATATATATATATATATATATATATATATATATATATATATATTTTTTTTTTTTTTTTTTTTTATACTTTGTCGCTGTCTCCCGCGTTTGCGAGGTAGCGCAAGGAAACAGACGAAAGAAATGGCCCAACCCCCCCCCATACACATGTACATACACACGTCCACACACGAAAATATACATACCTACACAGCTTTCCATGGTTTACCCCGGACGCTTCACATGCCTTGATTCAATCCACTGACAGCACGTCAACCCCTGTATACCACATCGCTCCAATTCACTCTATTCCTTGCCCTCCTTTCACCCTCCTGCATGTTCAGGCCCCGATCCCACAAAATCCTTTTCACTCCATCTTTCCACCTCCAATTTGGTCTCCCTCTTCTCCTCGTTCCCTCCACCTCCAACACATATATCCTCTTGGTCAATCTTTCCTCACTCATTCTCTCCATGTGCCCAAACCATTTCAAAACACCCTCTTCTGCTCTCTCAACCACGCTCTTTTTATTTCCACACATCTCTCTTACCCTTACGTTACTTACTCGATCAAACCACCTCACACCACACATTGTCCTCAAACATCTCATTTCCAGCACATCCATCCTCCTGCGCACAACTCTATCCATAGCCCACGCCTCGCAACCATACAACATTGTTGGAACCACTATTCCTTCAAACATACCCATTTTTGCTTTCTGGGATAATGTTCTCGACTTCCACACATTTTTCAAGGCTCCCAAAATTTTCGCCCCCTCCCCCACCCTATGATCCACTTCCGCTTCCATGGTTCCATCCGCTGACAGATCCACTCCCAGATATCTAAAACACTTCACTTCCTCCAGTTTTTCACCATTCAAACTCACCTCCCAATTGACTTGACCCTCAACCCTACTGTACCTAATAACCTTGCTCTTATTCACATTTACTCTTAACTTTCTTCCACACACTTTACCAAACTCCGTCACCAGCTTCTGCAGTTTCTCACATGAATCCGCCACCAGCGCTGTATCATCAGCGAACAACAACTGACTCACTTCCCAAGCTCTCTCATCCCCAACAGACTTCATACTTGCCCCTCTTTCCAAGACTCTTGCATTTACCTCCCTAACAACCCCATCCATAAACAAATTAAACAACCATGGAGACATCACACACCCCTGCCGCAAACCTACATTCACTGAGAACCAATCACTTTCCTCTCTTCCTACACGTACACATGCCTTACATCCTCGATAAAAACTTTTCACTGCTTCTAACAA
Organism: Panulirus ornatus; assembly: GCF_036320965.1. Taxonomy (NCBI): domain Eukaryota; kingdom Metazoa; phylum Arthropoda; class Malacostraca; order Decapoda; family Palinuridae; genus Panulirus; species Panulirus ornatus. The sequence goes on from NC_092245.1 coordinate 21,359,849, forward strand.
CTTGCCTCCCACACCATATATTCTTAATACCTTCCACAGAGCATCTCTATCAACTCTATCATATGCCTTCTCCAGATCCTTAAATGCTACATACAAATCCAAGACAAGGGAGCGAATGGGAACTTCAGTGAAGGGCGTAAATGGGGAGGTGATAACAAGTAGTGGTGATGTGAGAAGGAGATGGAATGAGTATTTTGAAGGTTTGTTGAATGTGTCTGATGACAGAGTGGCAGATATAGGGTGTTTGGGTCGAGGTGGTGTGCAAAGTGAGAGGGTTAGGGAAAATGATTTGGTAAACAGAGAAGAGGTAGTAAAAGCTTTGCGGAAGATGAAAGCCGGCAAGGCAGCAGGTTTGGATGGTATTGCAGTGGAATTTATTAAAAAAGGGGGTGACTGTATTGTTGACTGGTTGGTAAGGTTATTTAATGTATGTATGACTCATGGTGAGGTGCCTGAGGATTGGCGGAATGCGTGCATAGTGCCATTGTACAAAGGCAAAGGGGATAAGAGTGAGTGCTCAAATTACAGAGGTATAAGTTTGTTGAGTATTCCTGGTAAATTATATGGGAGGATATTGATTGAGAGGGTGAAGGCATGTACAGAGCATCAGATTGGGGAAGAGCAGTGTGGTTTCAGAAGTGGTAGAGGATGTGTGGATCAGGTGTTTGCTTTGAAGAATGTATGTGAGAAATACTTAGAAAAGCAAATGGATATATATATATATATATATATATATATATATATATATATATATATATATATATATATATTTTTTTTTTATTTATATTTTATTTGTTTTGCTTTGTCACTGTCTCCCACGTTAGCGAGGTAGCGCAAGTAAACAGACAAAAGAATGGCCCAACCCACCCACATACACATGTATATACATACACGTCCACACACGCAAATATACATACCTATACATCTCAATGTACACATATATATATACACACACAGACATATACATATATACACATGTACATAATTCATACTGTCTGCCTTTATTCATTCCCATCGCCACCTCGCCACACATGGATTAACAACCCCCTCCCCCATCATGTGTGCGAGGTAGCACTAGGAAAAGACAACAAAGGCCCCATTCGTTCACACTCAGTCTCTAGCTGTCATGCAGTAATGCACCAAAACTACAGCTCCCTTTCCACATCCAGGCCCCACAGAACTTCCCATGGTTTACCCCAGATGCTTCACATTCCCTGGTTCAATCCATTGACAGAACGTCAACCCCAGTATACCACAACATTCCAATTCAGTCTAATCCTTGCACGGCTTTCACCCTCCTGCATGTTCGGGCCCCGATCACTCAAAATCTTTTTCACTCCATCTTTCCACCTCCAATTTGGTCTCCCACTTCTCCTCGTTCCCTCCACCTCTGACACATATATCCTCTTGGTCAATCTTTCCTCACTCATTCTCTCCATGTGCCCAAACCATTTCAAAACACCCTCTTCTGCTCTCTCAACCACACTCTTTTTATTTCCACACATCTCTCTTACCCTTACATTACTTACTCGATCAAACCACCTCACACCACATATTGTCCTCCTACATCTCATTTCCAGCACATCTACCCTCCTATCCACAACTCTATCCATAGCCCACGCCCCGCAGCCATACAACATTGTTGGAACCACTATTCCTTCAAACATACCCATTTTTGCTTTCCGGGATAATGTTCTCAACTTCCAAACATTCTTCAAGGTTCCCAGAATTTTTACCCCCTCGCCAAGCCTATGATTCACTTTCGCTTCCATGGTTCCATCCGCTGTCAGATCCACTCCCAAATATCTAAAACACTTTACTTCCTCCAGTTTTTCTCCATTCAAACTTACCTCCCAATTGACTTGACCCTCAACCCTACTGTACCTAATAACCTTGCTCTTATTTACATACCACATTGATCCAATTCACTCTAATCCTTGCCCTCCTTTCACCCTCCTGCATGTTTAGGCCCTGATCACACAAAATCTTTTTCACTCCATCTTTCCACCTCCAATTTGGTCTCCCACTTCTCCTCGTTCCCTCCACCTCCAACACATATATCCTCTTGGTCAATCTTTCCTCACTCATTCTCTCCATATGCCCAAACCATTTCAAAACACCCTCTTCTGCTCTGTCAACCATGCTCTTTTTATTTCCACACATCTCTCTTACCCTTACGTTACTTACTCGATCAAACTACCTCACACCACACATTGTCCTCAAACATCTCATTTCCAGCACATCCATCCTCCTGCGCACAACTCTATCCATAGCCCACGCCTTGCAACCATACAACATTGTTGGAACCACTGTTCCTTCAAACATACCCATTTTTGCTTTCCGAGATAATGATCTCGACTTCCACACATTCTTCAAGGCTCCCAGAATTTTCGCCCCCTCCCCCACCCTATGATCCACTTCCACTTCCATGGTTCCATCCGCTGCCAGATCCACTCCCAGATATCTAAAACACTTTACTTCCTCCAGTTTTTCTCCATTCAAACTTACCTCCCAATTGACTTGACCCTCAACCCTACTGTACCTAATAACCTTGCTCTTATTCACATTTACTCTTAACTTTCTTCTTTCACACACTTTACCAAACTCAGTCACCAGCTTCTGCAGTTTCTCACATGAATCAGCCACCAGCGCTGTATCATCAGCGAACAACAACTGACTCACTTCCCAAGCTCTCTCATCCCCAACAGACTTCATACTTGCCTCTCTTTACAAAACTCTTGCATTCACCTACCTAACAACCCCATCCATAAACAAATTAAACAACCATGGAGACATCACACACCCATGCCGCAAACCTACATTCACTGAGAACCAATCACTCTCCTCTCTTCCTACACGTACACATGCCTTACATCCTCGATAAAAACTTTTCACTGCTTCTAAAAACTTGCCTCCCACAACATATATTCTTAATACCTTCCACAGAGCATCTCTATCAACTCTATCATATGCCTTCTCCAGATCCATAAATGCTACATACAAATCCATTTGCTTTTCTAAGTATTTCTCACATACATTCTTCAAAGCAAACACCTGATCCACACATCCTCTACCACTTGTGAAACTACACTGCTCTTCCCCAATGTGATGCTCTGTATATGCCTTCACCCTCTCAATCAATACCCTCCCATATAATTTACCAGGAATACTCAACAAACTTATACCTCTGTAATTTGAGCACTCACTCTTATCCCCTTTGCCTTTGTACAATGGCACTATGCACGCATTCCGCCAATCCTCAGGCATCTCACCATATATATATATATATATATATATATATATATATATATATATATATATATATATATTTTTTTTTTTTTTTTATACTTTGTCGCTGTCTCCCGCATTTGCGAGGTAGCTCAAGGAAACAGACGAAAGAAATGGCCCAACCCCCCCCCCCCCCCATACACATGTATATACATACGTCCACACACGCAAATATACATACCTACACAGCTTTCCATGGTTTACCCCAGACGCTTCACATGCCTTGATTCAATCCACTGACAGCACGTCAACCCCGGTATACCACATCGCTCCAATTCACTCTATTCCTTGCCCTCCTTTCACCCTCCTGCATGTTCAGGCCCCGATCACACAAAATCTTTTTCACTCCATCTTTCCACCTCCAATTTGGTCTCCCTCTTCTCCTTGCTCCCTCCACCTGCGACACATATATCCTTTTGGTCAATCTTTCCTCACTCATCCTCTCCATGTGCCCAAACCACTTCAAAACACCCTCTTCTGCTTTCTCAACCACGCTCTTTTTATTTCCACACATCTCTCTTACCCTTACATTACTCACTCGATCAAACCACCTCACACCACACATTGTCCTCAAACATCTCATATCCAGCACATCCATCCTCCTGCGCACAACTCTATCCATAGCCCACGCCTCGCAACCATACAACATTGTTGGAACCACTATTCCTTCAAACATACCCATTTTTGCTTTCCGAGATAATGTTCTCGACTTCCACACATTCTTCAAGGCCCCCAGAATTTTCGCCCCCTCCCTCACCCTATGATCCACTTCCGCTTCCATGGTTCCATCCGCTGCCAGATCCACTCCCAGATATCTAAAACACTTCACTTCCTCCAGTTTTTCTCCATTCAAACTCACCTCCCAATTGACTTGACCCTCAACCCTACTGTACCTAATAACCTTGCTCTTATTCACATTTACTCTTAACTTTCTTCTTCCACACACTTTACCAAACTCAGTCACCAGCTTCTGCAGTTTCTCACATGAATCAGCCACCAGCGCTGTATCATCAGCGAACAACAACTGACTCACTTCCCAAGCTCTCTCATCCCCAACAGACTTCATACTTGCCCCTCTTTCCAAAACTCTTGCATTTACCTCCCTAACAACCCCATCCATAAACAAATTAAACAACCATGGAGACATCACACACCCCTGCCGCAAACCTACATTCACTGAGAACCAATCACTTTCCTCTCTTCTTACACGTACACATGCCTTACATCCTCGATAAAAACTTTTCACTGCTTCTAACAACTTTCCTCCCACACCATATATTCTTAATACCTTCCACAGAGCATCTCTATCAACTCTATCATATGCCTTCTCCAGATCCATAAATGCTACATACAAATCCATTTGCTTTTCTAAGTATTTCTCACATACATTCTTCAAAGCAAACACCTGATCCACACATCCTCTACCACTTCTGAAACCACACTGCTCTTCCCCAATCTGATGCTCTGTACATGCCTTCACCCTCTCAATCAATACCCTCCCATATAATTTACCAGGAATACTCAACAAACTTATACCTCTGTAATTTGAGCACTCACTCTTATCCCTTTTGCCTTTGTACAATGGCACTATGCACGCATTCCGCCAATCCTCAGGCACCTCACCATGAGTCATACATACATTAAATAACCTTACCAACCAGTCAACAATACAGTCACCCCCTTTTTTAATAAATTCCACTGCAATACCATCCAAACCTGCTGCCTTGCCGGCTTTCATCTTCCGCAAAGCTTTCACTACCTCTTCTCTGTTTACCAAATCATATATATATATATATATATATATATATATATATATATATATATATATATATATATATATATATATATATATTGCTACCTCGCAAATGTGGAAGACAGCGACAAAGCAAAGAGAAAAAATATATATATATATATATATATATATATATATATATATATATATATATATATATATATATATATATATATATATATATCATACAAACCTCCAACAGCCGGGATCGAACCTGGGACCGGCTGTTGGAGGTTTGTATGTTCTATGAAGGTGTGCGTTCATATACACTTTATTCGTATATATATATATATAAATATATATATGGGGTGAAGAGGGTGGTGAGAGTAATTGAGCTTGGGAAGGAGACTTGTGTGAGGAAGTACCAGGAGAGACTGAGTACAGAATGGAAAAAGGTGAGAACAATGGAAGTAAGGGGAGTGGGGGAGGAATGGGATGTATTTAGGGAATCAGTGATGGATTGTGCAAAAGATGCTTGTGGCATGAGAAGACTGGGAGGTGGGTTGATTAGAAAGGGTAGTGAGTGGTGGGATGAAGAAGTATGATTATTAGTGAAAGAGAAGAGAGAGGCATTTGGACGATTTTTGCAGGGAAAAAATGCAATTGAGTGGGAGATGTATAAAAGAAAGAGACAGGAGGTCAAGAGAAAGGTGCAAGAGGTGAAAAAGAGGTCAAATGAGAGTTGGGGTGAGAGAGTATCATTAAATTTTAGGGAGAATAAAAAGATGTTCTGGAAGGAGGTAAATAAAGTGCGTAAGACAAGGGAGCAAATGGGAACTTCAGTGAAGGGCGCAAATGGGGAGGTGATAACAAGTAGTGGTGATGTGAGAGGAGATGGAGTGAGTACTTTGAAGGTCTGTTGAATGTGTTTGATGATAGAGTGGCAGATATAGGGTGTTTTGGTCGAGGTGGTGTGCAAAGTGAGAGGGTTAGGGAAAATGATTTGGTAAACAGAGAAGAGGTAGTAAAAGCTTTGCGGAAGATGAAAGCCGGCAAGGCAGCAGGTTTGGATGGTATTGCAGTGGAATTTATTAAAAAAGGGGGTGACTGTATTATTGACTGGTTGGTAAGGTTATTTAATATATGTATGACTCATGGTGAGATGCCTGAGGATTGGCGGAATGCTTGCATAGTGCCATTGTACAAAGGCAAAGGGGGTAAGAGTGAGTGTTCAAATTACAGAGGTATAAGTTTGTTGAGTATTCCTGGTAAATTATATGGGAGGGTATTGATTGAGAGGGTGAAGGCATGTACAGAGCATCACATTGGGGAAGAGCAGTGTGGTTTCAGAAGTGTTAGAGGATGTGTGGATCAGGTGTTTGCTTTGAAGAATGTATGTGAGAAATACTTAGAAAAGCAAATGGATTTGTATGTAGCATTTATGGATCTGGAGAAGGCATATGTTAGAGTTGATAGAGATGCTCTGTGGAAGGTATTAAGTATATATGGTGTGGGAGGCAAGTTGTTAGAAGCAGTGAAAAGTTTTTATCGAGGATGTAAGGCACGTGTACGTGTAGGAAGAGAGGAAAGTGATTGGTTCTCAGTGAATGTAGGTTTGTGGCAGGGGTGTGTGATGTCTCCATGGTTGTTTAATTTGTTTATGGATGTGGTTGTTAGGGAGGTGAATGCAAGAGTTTTGGAAAGAGGGGCAAGTATGAAGTCTGTTGGGGATGAGAGAGCTTGGGAAGTGAGTCAGTTGTTGTTTGCTGATGATACAGCGTTGGTGGCTGATTCATGTGAGAAACTGCAGAAGCTGGTGACTGAGTTTGGTAAAGTGTGTGAAAGAAGAAAGTTAAGAGTAAATGTGAATAAGAGCAAGGTTATTAGGTACAGTAGGGTTGAGGGTCAAGTCAATTGGGAGGTGAGTTTGAATGGAGAAAAACTGGAGGAAGTGAAGTGTTTTAGATATCTGGGAGTGGATCTGGCAGCGGATGGAACCATGGAAGCGGAAGTGGATCATAGGGTGGGGGAGGGGGCGAAAATTCTGGGAGCCTTGAAGAATGTGTGGAAGTCGAGAACATTATCTCGGAAAGCAAAAATGGGTATGTTTGAAGGAATAGTGGTTCCAACAATGTTGTATGGTTGCGAGGCATGGGCTATGGATAGAGTTGTGTGCAGGAGGATGGATGTGCTGGAAATGAGATGTTTGAGGACAATGTGTGGTGTGAGGTGGTTTGATCGAGTAAGTAACGTAAGGGTAAGAGAGATGTGTGGAAATAAAAAGAGCGTGGTTGAGAGAGCAGAAGAGGGTGTTTTGAAATGGTTCGGGCACATGGAGAGAATGAGTGAGGAAAGATTGACCAAGAGAATATATGTGTCGGAGGTGGAGGGAACGAGGAGAAGAGGGAGACCAAATTGGAGGTGGAAAGATGGAGTGAAAAAGATTTTGTGTGATCGGGGCCTGAGCATGCAGGAGGGTGAAAGGAGGGCAAGGAATAGAGTGAATTGGAGCGATGTGGTATACCGGGGTTGACGTGCTGTCAGTGGATTGAATCAAGGCATGTGAAGCGTCTGGGGTAAACCATGGAAAGCTGTGTAGGTATGTATATTTGCATGTGTGGACGTATGTATATACATGTGTATGGGGGTGGGTTGGGCCATTTCTTTCGTCCGTTTCCTTGCGCTACCTCGCAAACGCGGGAGACAGCGACAAAGCAAAAAATAAAAAAAAATAAAAATATATATATATATATATTTTTTTTTTTTTTTTTTTTCCAAAAGAAGGAACAGAGAAGACGGCCAGGTGAGGATATTCCCTCAAAGGCCCAGTCCTCTGTTCTTAACGCTACCTCGCTATCGCGGGAAATAGCGAATAGTATGAAAAAAAAAAAAAAAAATTTCCCTGGGGATAGGGGAGAAAGAATACCTCGCACATATTCCCTGCGTGTCGTAGAAGGCGACTAAAAGGGAAGGGAGCGGGGGGCTGGAAATCCTCCCCTCTCAGTTTTTTTTATTTTTCCAAAAGAAGGAACAGAGAAGGGGGCCAGGTGAGGATGTTCCCTCTAAGGTCCAGTCCTCTGTTCTTAACGCTACCTTGCTAACGCGGGAAATGGCGAATAGTATAAAAAAAATATATATATATATTTTTTTTTTTTTTTTTATACTTTGTCGCTGTCTCCCGCGTTTGCGAGGTAGCGCAAGGAAACAGACGAAAGAAATGGCCCAACCCCCCCCCCCATACACATGTACATACACACGTCCACACACGCAAATATACATACCTACACAGCTTTCCATGGTTTACCCCAGACGCTTCACATGCCTTGCTTCAATCCACTGACAGCACGTCAACCCCTGTATACCACATGACTCCAATTCACTCTATTTCTTGCCCTCCTTTCACCCTCCTGCATGTTCAGGCCCCGATCACACAAAATCTTTTTCACTCCATCTTTCCACCTCCAATTTGGTCTCCCTCTTCTCCTCGTTCCCTCCACCTCCGACACATATATCCTCTTGGTCAATCTCTCCTCACTCATTCTCTCCATGTGCCCAAACCATTTCAAAACACCCTCTTCTGCTCTCTCAACCACGCTCTTTTTATTTCCACACATCTCTCTTACCCTTACGTTACTTACTCGCTCAAACCACCTCACACCACACATTGTCCTCAAACATCTCATTTCCAGCACATCCATCCTCCTGCGCACATCTCTATCCATAGCCCACGCCTCGCAACCATACAGCATTGTTGGAACCACTATTCCCTCAAACATACCCATTTTTGCTTTCCGAGATAATGTTCTCGACTTCCACACATTTTTCAAGGCTCCCAAAATTTTCGCCCCCTCCCCCACCCTATGATCCACTTCCGCTTCCATGGTTCCATCCGCTGACAGATCCACTCCCAGATATCTAAAACACTTCACTTCCTCCAGTTTTTCTCCATTCAAACTCACCTCCCAATTGACTTGACCCTCACCCCTACTGTACCTAATAACCTTGCTCTTATTCACATTTACTCTCAACTTTCTTCTTCCACACACTTTACCAAACTCAGTCACCAGCTTCTGCAGTTTCTCACATGAATCAGCCACCAGCGCTGTATCATCAGCGAACAACAATTGACTCACTTCCCAAGCTCTCTCATCCCCAACAGACTTCATACTTGCCCCTCTTTCCAGGACTCTTGCATTTACCTCCTTTACAACCCCATCCATAAACAAATTAAACAACCATGGAGACATCACACACCCCTGCCGCAAACCTACATTCACTGAGAACCAATCACTTTCCTCTCTTCCTACACGTACACATGCCTTACATCCTCGATAAAAACTTTTCACTGCTTCTAACAACTTGCCTCCCACACCATATATTCTTAATACCTTCCACAGAGCATCTCTATCAACTCTTATCATATGCCTTCTCCAGATCCATAAATGCTACATACAAATCCATTTGCTTTTCTAAGTATTTCTCACATACATTCTTCAAAGCAAACACCTGATCCACACATCCTCTACCACTTCTGAAACCGCACTGCTCTTCCCCAATCTGATGCTCTGTACATGCCTTCACCCTCTCAATCAATACCCTCCCATATAATTTACCAGGAATACTCAACAAACTTATACCTTATATATATATATATATATATATATATATATATATACTGTGTCCCCTTTTACAAAGTTAAAATACAAGGAGGGGAGGGTTTCTGGCCCCCCGCTCCCATCTCCTTTAGTCGCCTTCTACGACACGTGAGGGATGCGTGGGAAGTATTCTTTCTCCGCTATCCCCAGGGATAAAAAGAAAACCATGGAAAATTCTGTGGGGCCTGCATGCGGAAAGGGAGCTGTGTTTTCGGTGCATTATTACATGACAGCTAGAGACTGAGTGTGAACGAATGGGGCCTTTGTTGTCTTTTCCTAGCGCTACCTCGCACACTTGAGTGGGGAGGGGGTTGTTATTCCATGTGTGGTGAAGTGGCGATGGGAATAAATAAAGGCAGACAGTATGAATTATGTACATGTGTATATATGTATATGTCTGCGTGTGTATATATATGTGTACATTGAGATGTATAGGTATGTATATTTGCGTGTGTGGACGTGTATGTGTATACATGTGTATGTGGTGGGTTGGGCCATTCTTTCGTCTGTTTCCTTGCGCTACCTCGCTAACGCGGGAGACAGCGACAAACCAAATTAAAAAAAAATATGGCAGTTGAGGGAATAATTGGTATACATGGGGTGTTCAGTGTTGTAAATGGAAATGGTGAAGAGCTTGTAGATTTATGTGCTGAAAAAGGACTGGTGATTGGGAATACCTGGTTTATAAAGAGAGATATACATAAGTATACGTATGAGGAAGTACCAGGAGAGACTGAGTACAGAATGGAAAAAGGTGAGAACAATGGAAGTAAGGGGAGTGGGGGAGGAATGGGATGTATTTAGGGAATCAGTGATGGAGTGTGCAAAAGATGCTTGTGGCATGAGAGCATGAGAAGCGTGGGAGGTGGGTTGATTAGAAAGGGTAGTGAGTGGTGGGATGAAGAAGTAAGATTATTAGTGAAAGAGAAGAGAGAGGCATTTGGACGATTTTTGCAGGGAAAAAATGCAATTGAGTGGGAGATGTATAAAAGAGAGAGACAGGAGGTCAAGAGAAAGGTGCAATAGGTGAAAAAGAGGGCAAATGAGAGTTGGGGTGAGAGAGTATCATTAAATTTTAGGGAGAATAAAAAGATGTTCTGGAAGGAGGTAAATAAAGTGCGTAAGACAAGGGAGCAAATGGGAACTTCAGTGAAGGGCACTAATGGGGAGGTGATAACAAGTAGTGGTGATGTGAGAAGGAGATGGAGTGAGTATTTTGAAGGTTTTTTGAATGTGTTTGATGATACAGTGGCAGATATAGGGTGTTTTGGTCGAAGTGGTGTGCAAAGTGAGAGGGTTAGGGAAAATGATTAGGTAAACAGAGAAGAGGTAGTAAAAGCTTTGCGGAAGATGAAAGCCGGCAAGGCAGCAGGTTTGGATGGTATTGCAGTGGAATCTATTAAAAAAGGGGTTGACTGTATTGTTGACTGGTTGGTACGGTTATTTAATGTATGTATGACTCATGGTGAGGTGCCTGAGGATTGGCAGAATGCATGCATAGTGCCATTGTACAAAGGCAAAGGGGATAAGAGTGAGTGCTCAAATTACAGAGGTATAAGTTGTTGAGTATTCCTGGTAAATTATATGGGAGGGTATTGATTGAGAGGGTGAAAGCATGTACAGAGCATCAGATTGGGGAAGAGCAGTGTGGTTTCAGAAGTGGTAGAAGTTGTGTGGATCAGAAGTTTGCTTTGAAGAATGTATGTGAGAAATACTTAGAAAAGCAAATGGATTTGTATGTAGCATTTATGGAGGAAGTAAAGTGTTATAGATATCTGGGAGTGGATCTGGCAGCAGATGGAACCATGGAAGCGGAAGTGAATCATAGGGTAGGGGAGGGGGCGAAAATCCTGGGAGCATTGAAGAATGTGTGGAAGTCAAGAACATTATCTCGGAAAGCAAAAATGGGTATGTTTGAAGGAATAGTGGTTCCAACAATGTTGTATGGTTGCGAGGCATGGGCTATGGATAGAGTTGTGCTCAGGAGGGTGGATGTGCTGGAAATGAGATGTTTGAGGACAATGTGTGGTGTGAGGTGGTTTGATCGAGTAAGTAATGTAAGGGTAAGAGAGATGTGTGGAAATAAAAAGAGCATGGTTGAGAGAGCAGAAGAGGGTGTTTTGAAATGGTTTGGGCACATGGAGAGAATGAGTGAGGAAAGATTGACCAAGAGGATATATGTGTCGAAGATGGAGGGAACGAGGAGAAGTGGGAGACCAAACTGGAGGTGGAAAGATGGAGTGAAAACGATTTTGAGTGATCGGGGCCTGAACATGCAGGAGGGTGAAAGGTGGGCAAGGAATAGTGTGAATTGGATCGATGTGGTATACCGGGGTTGACGTGCTCTCAGTGGATTGAATCAGGGCATGTGAAGCGTCTGGGGTAAACCATGGAAAGTTGTGTGGGGCCTGGATATGGAAAGGGAGCTGTGGTTTTCGGGCATTATTGCATGACAGCTAGAGACTGAGTGTGAACGAATGGGGCCTTTGTTGTCTTTTCCTAGCGCTACCTCGCACACATGAGGGGGGAGGGGGATGGTATTCCATGTGTGGCGAGGTGGCGATGGGAATGAATAAAAGGCAGACAGTGTGAATTGTGTGCATGGGTATATATGTATGTGTCTGTGTGTGTATATATATGTGTACATTGAGATGTATAGGTAGGTATATTTGCGTGTGTGGACGTGTATGTATATACATGTGTATGGGAGTGGGTTGGGCCATTTCCTTCGTCTGTTTCCTTGCGCTACCCCGCAAACGCGGGAGACAGCGACAAAGCAAAATAAAAAAAATACGTATGTAAGTAGGAGAGATGGCCAGAGAGCGTTATTGGATTACGTGTTAATTGACAGGTGCGCGAAAGAGAGACTTTTGGATGTTAATGTGCTGAGAGGTGCAACTGGAGGGATGTCTGATCATTATCTTCTGGAGGTGAAGGTGAAGATTTGTATGGGTTTTCAGAAAAAAAGAGAGAATGTTGGGGTGAAGAGGGTGGTGAGAGTAAGTGAGCTTGGGAAGGAGACTTGTGTGAGGAAGTACCAGGAGAGACTGAGTACAGAATGGAAAAAGGAGGTAAGGGGAGTGGGGGAGGAATAGGATGTATTTTGGGAAGCAGTGATGGCTTGCGCAAAAGATGCTTGTGGCATGAGAAGCGTGGGAGGTGGGTTGATTAGAAAGGATAGTGAGTGGTGGGATGAAGAAGTAAGAGTATTAGTGAAAGAGAAGAGAGAGGCATTTGGACGATTTTTGCAGGGAAAATATGCAAATGAGTGGGAGATGTATAAAAGAAAGAGGCAGGAGGTCAAGAGAAAGGTGCAAGGGGTGAAAAAGAGGTCAAATGAGAGTTGGGGTGAGAGAGTATCATTAAATTTTAGGGAGAATAAAAAGATGTTCTGGAAGGAGGTAAATAAAGTGCATAAGACAAGGGAGCTAATGGGAACTTCAGTGAAGGGGGCTAATGGGGAGGTGATAACAAGTAGTGGTGATGTGAGAAGGAGGTGGAGTGATTATTTTGAAGGTCTGATGAATGTGTTTAATGATAAGAGTGGCAGATATAGGGTGTGTTGGTCGAGGTGGTGTGCAAAGTGAGAGGGTTAGGGAAAATGATTTGGTAAACAGAGAAGAGGTAGTAAAAGCTTTGCAGAAGATGAAAGCCGGCAAGGCAGCAGGTTTGGATGGTATCGCAGTGGAATTTATTAAAAAAGGGGGTGACTGTATTGTTGACTGGATGGTAAGGTTACTTAATGTATGTATGATTCCTGGTGAGGTGCCTGAGGATTGGCGGAATGCTTGCATAGTGCCATTGTACAAAGGCAAAGGGGATAAGAATGAGTGCACAAATTACAGAGGTATAAGTTTGTTGAGTATTCCTGGTAAATTATATGGGAGGGTATTGATTGAGAGGGTGAAGGCATGTACAGAGCATCAGATTGGGGAAGAGCAGTGTGGTTTCAGAAGTGGTAGAGGATGTGTGGATCAGGTGTTTGCTTTGAAGAATGTATGTGAGAAATACTTAGAAAAGCAAATGGATTTGTATGTAGCATTTATGGATCTGGAGAAGGCATATGATAGAGTTGATAGAGATGCTTTGTGGAAGGTATTAAGTATATATGGTGTGGGAGGCAAGTTGTTAGAAGCAGTGAAAAGTTTTTATCGAGGATGTAAAGCATGTGTACGTGTAGGAAGAGAGGAAAGTGATTGGTTCTCAGTGAATGTAGGTTTGCGGCAGGGGTGTGTGATGTCTCCATGGTTGTTTAATTTGTTTATGGATGGGGTTGTTAGGGAGGTGAATGCAAGAGTTTTGGAAAGAGGGGCAAGTATGAAGTCTGTTGTGGATGAGAGAGCTTGGGAAGTGAGTCAGTTGGGTGTTCGCTGATGATACAGCACTGGTGGCTGATTCATGTGAGAAACTGCAGAAGCTGGTGACTGAGTTTGGTAAAGTGTGTGAAAGAAGAGAGTTAAGAGTAAATGTGAATAAGAGCAAGGTTATTAGGTACAGTAGGGTTGAGGGTCAAGTCAATTGGGAGGTAAGTTTGAATGGAGAAAAACTGGAGGAAGTAAAGTGTTTTAGATATCTGGGAGTGGATCTGGCAGCGGATGGAACCATGGAAGCGAAGGCTCAGATTGGGGTGAGTGAATGCGTGTGTATGTAACCAAGATGAGAAGAGAGGTATAGGTTGTATGTTTGAGGAAAGAAACCTGGACATTCTGACTCGAGTGAAACAAAGCTCAAGGGTAAAGGAGAAGAATAGTTTAGAAATTTCTTGAGAGTAAAGTCAGGGGTCTGGTAGAGAAGAGCTAAGGACGGAGTAGCACTGCTTCTGAAGCAAGAGTTGTAGGAGTGTCATAGAATGTATGGAAGTAAATTCTAGACTGATGTGGGTAAAACTGAAAGTGGATGGTGAATGCTTATGCACTTGGCCATGAGAAGAAAGATCGTGGAAGTCAAGTTTTTTGGGAGCAGCTGAGTGAATGTGTCAGTAATTTTGATGCATGGGACTGGGTATTAGTAATGGGTGATTTAAATGTGGAGGTAAGTCATGCGGCAGTTGAGGGTTTGATTGGTGCATGTGGCCTATTCACTGTTGTCAGTGGAAATGGTAAAGAGTTTGTGGAGCTTTGTGCTGAAAAAAGACTGGTGATTGGGAAAACCTCGTTAAGAAGAGAGATATACACAAGTATACATGTGTATGAATTGATAAGCATGTAAAAGAAAGACTTTAGGATGTGAATGTGTTGAGAGGGGCAGCTAGTGGAATCTTTGACCACTATCTGGTGGAGGTAAGGGTGAAGATTTGTGGGTTTTCAAAAAAGAAAAAACTATCGGGGAGGAGAGAGTGGTGAGAATGAGCTTGGAAAGGAGACTTGTGTGAACAAAATACCAGAAGAGACTGAGTGTAGAATGACAAAAGGTGAGCAAATGAAGTGAGCGGATGAATTTAGGAAAGCAGTGATGGCATGTGCCAGAGATGCATGTTGCATGCAAAAGGTGGAAGTTGGGCAGATTAGAAACGGTAGTGAATAGTGGGATGAAAAAGTAAAAAGTTACTAGCGAAAGAAGAAAAAGAGACATTTGGGCAATACTTACAAGGAAGTAGTGCAAATGACTGGATGTATAAGAGAAAGTGGCAGGAGGTCAAGAGGTGTTGAAAAAGAGGGCAAATGGGAGTTGGTGTGAGAGAGTGTTCTTAAATTTTAGGGAGGATAAAAAAGATGTTTTGGAAGGAGGACATGGGAACATGAGTGAAGGGGGAAAAAGGGGAAGTGATAATAGGTAGTGATGGAGTAAGGAGATAGAGAGTATTTTGAAGGATTGTTAAATGTGTTTGATGACAGAGTAGATATAGGGTGTTTTGAGATTATAAGTGAAGTGAGACAGTCATGGAGAGTGTTTTAGTGGAGATGAGGTAATGAAAGCCTTGCAGATGTAATCTTAAAGGCAGCAGGAGTGGATGGTATTGCAGTTGAATTTATTAAGAAAGTTGGGGAACTTCGTTTTTGACTGGTTGGCAAGATTATTCAATGTATGTATGGATCATGGTGAAGTGCCTGAAGATTGGCAGAATGCATGTATGATTGTATAAAGGCAAAAGGGTTATAGGTGAGTGTCCAGACTACAGAGGTTTATGTTTATTGAGTATACCTGGAAAATTGTATGGGAGGGTATTGAATGAAAGGGTGAAATGATGGACTGAGGAGGAACAGTGTGGTTTCATGAGCGGTAGAAGATGTGTGGATTAGGTATTTATCTTGAAGAATGAGAAATACTTAGGAAAACAGATGGATTTGTATGTGGCATTTATGGATCTGGAGATAGCATACAGCAGGGTTGATAGAGATGCATTGCAGAAGGTATGAAGAATATATAGCGTCTGAGGTAAGCAGTGAGTTTTTATCAAGGGTGTAAAGCACTTGTATGAGTAGGAAGAGGAGAGAGTGACTGGTTCCCAATGAAGGTTGATCTGCAGCAAAGGAGTTTGAGGTCATCATGGTTGTTTAACATGTTTAAGAATGGGATGGTGAGGTAAGTGAATGCAAAAGTCATGGAGAGAGGGGCAAGTATGCAGTCAGTTAGGGATAAGAGGATCTGGGAAGAGTCAGTTGTTCACCGATTTTAAAACACTGGTGGCTGATTCAAGAGAGAAACTGCAGAAGTTGGTGACCGAGTTTGGCAGAGTGTGAAAGGAGAAAGTTGAGAGTAAATGTGAATAAAAGCAAGGTTCAGCATGGTTGAAGGAAAAGTTAGTTGGGATGTAAGTTTGAATGGAGAAAAATTGGAGGAAGAGAAGTGTTTTAGATATCTGGGAGTGGATATGGCAGCAAATTCAACCATGGAAGGAGAAGTGTCATAGGGTTGGGGAGGGGGTGAAGCTTCTGGGAACAATGAAGAATGTGTGGAAAGGAGAATGTTATCTCCGATCAAAAATGGGTTTGGTTAAAGGAATAGTACCTTCAACAAAATTATATGGTTGTGAGGCATGGGCTATAGATAGGCTTGTGCAGAGGAGAGTGCATGTGTTGGAAATGAAATGTGTGAGGTGGTTTGATTAAGAGAAATGTGTAGAAATAAAAAGAGTGAAGTTGAGAGAGCAGAAGAGGGTTTGTTGAAATGGTTTGGACATATGGAGATGGAAGGATGGAGTGAAAAAGATTTTGAGCAATCAATTCCTGAACATGCAAGAGGGCAAAAGAATTAATTGGAATGATGTGGTATTCCCTGCATGTTAAAGAAGATGACTAAAAGTTGTTGGAGCTGGAATCTTCACCTCCTGTTTTACTTTAACTAGAAACAGAGAAGGGGGCTAAGTGAGGATTTTCACTCTCAGGCTCCATCATCTTAGAGAAAAGGATTTGAAAAGGTAATCATGTTACTTCAACTGAAGGGAACAATCATACAACTGGAAACCTAGGACAGTTTATTTTCTCTAAGTTATCAATAATCTAGAAAACATGGGATGTGAGACGACGTAGCAACCATGTTGGATATGAAAGTGGCTCTCTCGTCAGTCCTCATTAACTAGGGACATGATGCAGGAGCTTGGACAAAAAGTAAACCATATCATAACACTCCTCAGGCTGTACTTGTAAAATATTTTATATAATAATCTCAATGTGAAAATAATGCTACTGGTTGATGAATTTCACAGATATTAGCAGTTGCATATCTTTTACATTTCTAAAATATTTATGTGCTTTTAGGATCATTAACTGATGAAGGTTTATTATTTAAACTAATTATCCTAAACTATAAAATATGAAAATATGGTTTCACATGAACTAGTCACCATTTTATTTTTTAGGCAAACAGGATTTACTACTTAACACACAATTCCATACGGCATTACAAAAGTTGGAACACTGAGAATGTTATGACTGGATTAATCAGAACTAAGAAAACATTCAATACATTTTACCTTTAAAGTCAACATAGATACAAAGCCAACCTACCTGCCCTTTCAGTGTTATTAATGGGATTTAAGTGAAAGAATCCTGCATATTTACTTCCTAATAAAATAAATGATATAAATGTCAATTGGTTAAAATCATCTACATCAATAAATATGTTGCTCCATATTTTACATACAAAATTCATATTGACTTGTATAATTTCAGCAAGTAACAATCTTAAACTCAGAAATATAAGCATGTTCCAATATCTGAATTCAAATCTCTTATATACCACCTAATAACACTGAAAGAAGTGTCGGTGACTGTCCCCAGCAATGCCTTTTTTCCCGACCAGTGGCAAATAACACTTAACAAAATACACTAATACCATCCAGTTCTTAAAAGAAGAAAAAGAAAAAAAAAAGTTGGGGGTCTACCTCCATTCACTGGGGTTTTATAAGGAAGACCTCTTGTACTCACTGCACCAGTGAGACATGTGGCCACTGGTCCCATTAACTGCTCTGGTGAATAACATTTGCAGGGGTACTGCACTAACCACATGTCTTGAAAATTATCAATTAGATATCAATAATTTATAAACTACAAATACTATACATGGAAAATAAGGATTCTTCTTTACAAATGGTCTCTACACAATATACAAATTTTTCTCTATCTAATGGGAGACTGGTGTCACGAAATGACATGCTACTGCTAGATAAAAGCTTCAAACATTACCTGACCATCAACATGGTCTCTTATGACAAATGCATAAAGGAAGCATCATTGTGTCCATGAAAACAACATATATCTTGTACATCACCTACAGGAAAATCCGGTGACTTTTACATTAAAATAACTTATCAGATAATCCACATTGAATGGTGGCTGTCCTCCTCAGTAAATCTTCAACCACAGAAAGACCTTGCTATTACAATAACTTCCAATTCCCTTTAACTTTTGAATTAATGCTAAAGAACCTCAAGCAACTAATGCTATACACAGAAAGTGCCAATGGTGCCATACAATATTAACTAAGGGCCCAATACTTTCCTACCAAAGAGTCCATGTAAATGCATTTGCATATATCCATGGTGAGGCACCCCAAGGATGTAGTGGAAAACAATTTCCTTATTAAGTACACATAATGACATCTTTAAACAGCGAGGAAACACAAGCAGAACACAATGTCACCAAGAGCTTGACCAAATCAACAGCCATCAACCTTTTCACTTGGATTATTCCTATAACCTGAGGGAAGCAGACTGGCAACAGCAAATTTGCTCTCACTTTAACTCCACCTAACAACTCCAACATGGCAACTGTGAGGTTGTACAGCAATATGACAATGAGGGACAAAATATACACAACACTGGAAAAACTCCATGAACATGACAAATGAATATGAGAACATTAATATTCATAATCTGCAGTTATAACACATTCAACTCTCAACTGTAAGTAAAAACGTAAAAATCTTTGAGATAAAGGAAACAGTACAATAAATTATTTACAAAATGACAGGGACCAAAGAATTCAAGTGTCTAAGTTAAGATGACTTCATTAGACACAAAAGCTTGAGACTGTCATGGTCTCTGTAATATCACAATGGTAGCAACACAACCAGGCCTTGTGGCATCACAACAACTCCACACAACTTTACACATACCAACAATCACCAGGAATGATTTCAGTAGCTTAGCTACTTCCTTAGTATAGTCAAACTTTACCAGAGAGAAAGAGGGGGAAGATATCATCACAGGCTACAATTGTCTCCTTACTTTCTGCTGGAGAAGGCATGCCGCGGTCCTGCCCAAAATACACACAAGTGTTGGAGGCACAAATCTGTGCTACTTGGGGCTGCAGGCAGGCCAGCGGTGGGCCAACCCTAGGAGGTACCTTCTTTCTCCTTGCCTGCCTTGAACAGTTCCCGTTTCTCTTGTGCAGTGCGACGAGATTCTCGCTTACTGTCTTCTCTACGTAAGTCCCTACAGTCTCTTCTTCCACGGCTGTCACTACGAGACTTCTCTCGTCCATCTGCATTATCCTTACTGCCTCTTCTCTCAACTATAAAGCAACTCCCTTGACCTCCATGTGTAGGAATGCTTGGTTGAGTCTCTTCTTTGCAACATATTGATCCTGAAACTCCTATGCCCCCACAGCAAGCATTGTTGGTCCCTGGCAGTGATCCTCTGCCTCCCTGGGGGCCCTCACAAAAATTTGCTCGTGCTGATTCTTGTCGTTCAGGGGAATCTAATTCCTCTGGTGCCTCTTCCAAAGTACTAGAAGGAAGTGTAGGTGGTAGACTAACTGCACCGCCAAAACGCTGGGCAAGCAATGTAGGAGCAACTGATCGAATAACATTTGGCGTTTCATAATTGGGTGGTGACTGTGAGGTTACTGTTAGTCTTGGTGGATTGTTTGACAACTTTGGAGAAGGTGTGGCTAAAGGGCTAATGGTAGATGTTCCCTTTGCTTCAGCTGATCTAGGGTGGAGACGATCTGGAGAAAGGGCTCGACGTAGCAAAGGAGAACCAGGCTCTGCACTTTTTGGCCGTCCTAAACATTTTTTGGTGGCTGGTCCAGGAGTTAGAGATGATCCAGGAGAGTAAGTCTGAGTTGTATTAGAAGAACCAGGGCAGTGATGATGATAGTGATGATGGTGGTGATGATGGTTGTGATGGTGAACTAAGGGTGATGGGGATCTAGTAGGAGAAGCAGGAAGAGGAGACGGGGAAGGAGTGCGAGCTAGAGGAGAGAGGGGAATATGCCCCACTGATTTCCGTCTACTAGGGGAACGAAAACCTTTCACATTTGTTACTTTGTGATTGACAACATGCAAGGACGAAGGGCGCTGGTGAAGTGTTGATGATCCTGCAGGAGAGTTAGGCACAGAGGACGTTGGTGATGACGATCCAGAAGAGTTCAGAGGAGATTGAACTTGTTCCACACTGGGAGAGAAAAGCCGTGCAGTGGGGGGTGAATGAGGAGACTTGCAACGTGTTGGGGAGCTTGGGATACTGTCTTGAGAGGAAACTGATCGATTCAAGGACTGATAGCTTCGGCTTGGTGTTAACATGGGTGGTGATGCAGAAGCTGCAAGCTGTAAAAGAAAAAGAAATATGCATTCAAATTAGATATAATCTTGACATGAGTATCTAACTATTCCAAGGGTAACTCATAAAGGGATGTTACATATGAAATTACTTAACTGAAGCTATTAACATGCCAAAGTATTTCATATAATTTAGGTTATTTCCTTCGAAAGATATAAAGTTTCAGCTAACATGGAACCATTGTTTGACCTAATTGCAAAGTGTGAGTAGTTACTTGAAATATTATAAGTAAAGGCTATGAACAAGTGCTATCAAATTTCAAAAGTGAAAATCATTTTTTTGAAAACTTGCAAATGCTTGCAAGCAAATATTGTTTCTAATGATTTTATATTGTTAGTAATAAGAATAATTAATTGTTATTAAAACTGGGCCACTCTGCTGTCTCATAAATACTCTACGCTATAAACTATGCTATACAAAGACGACTATATTCATTACAACAAAAACTACTCATAGACAACTTTGAGATTCATGTTATGTACAAGAAGGTAAGAGCAACACTTATGGCTGTACACTATACTGGGCTCCACATCTATGCTGTTCACCATCACCTTCTCCACTACATATCAACAACAATGGCAAACAGAGTACACTTGACAGGGAAATTAGAAAGGGAATGTAATTCTATCAATAACTTAATTACACAAATCAAGTAATAATGCCTTGGAATCCAACATTAAGAAATACTGTGCACATCTTTTGTTACATTTGAAAATAATACATCTTTTTGAATTGTTTTACTTATACTGATAAAGAAAATCGTGATACACAATTATTCTTATTAAAGAGTACTCTGTTCTAGACAAAAGGGCTGTCAGTATTTACCTTCCCACTGTTACAAAAAGGGAAGTAACAATTACTAAGTTGAGTCCTGTGCAGTTTTGAACTTGCTGATACCAATGCACTGCAAACTAGAGCAATTTCTGAGATGTAACTTTAAAAGCCTTAAAATAAATCCTATATGCAGAAATTATATGCTCAGTGAAGTGCAATGCAAAATTTGAAATTTTCGTAACATTTCAGTTTGTGAAAATTGCCTCTTTCTCTTTTCTAAAACTTTTGGAAATCTCATACAAGTGAAAATAATCTTCCACAAAGCTTAAAAAGTCTGGTTTCTGAAAGTCAACACATATTCCTAATGTAATGTGTATTTATTTCACTTTAAACTTATTTATTTGAAGGAACCTGCAACAGGTGATTTTCTGTATATAATTTTTGTATAACATATAATACAATTGCAATATGCTGAAGTTTTTTCTCTGTTGCCATTAGCAAATTACACTGTTAAAATATACTTTTTTTTCAAATACAGTACTTTGACTTAGTGTTTCCTATCCATCACTTACAGTAAAATTAATCACTTACAATGTACTGAACTAATTTTACAAGAAAAGTGAAGCTGATAAAGATTGTGTTGATCTTTCATGCATTTTTCAACCATGCTACTTCTACAAAAGAGTAGACAAACGTCAATGTATAACACAACTACCGCCAGCTAAAACCAGCTCCTTTGCATAGAGCTTATTTAATTTGAAAACCTCTTAATTCACAATGTCGTACTAAGTAGAATTTGCAAAACAAAATCATCAAACATGTTAGGAGTCAAGTCTAAAATTATTAATCATGTATAAGAAATCTATTTCTTAAGCAAGACTAGGCTAAATCCCAATGCTGCCTTAAAGTATCCATGCAAGGACTGCCCTGTCTAAAATATTTTCTCTGGGAGGATTAAAGGAAGATGCTTCCAAGAAGCTAGCTATCATTCTCACTTTATTTACATAGCAGTGGTCTAATTAGTAACATGTATGTCAAAAGTTTAACTGTGTAAATTTAACAAACCAATGTTTCTCTAATATTTTAATCAGGCTCAAGCAGATAAACTTGCCTGGTAAAGGAGACCTCATGTGGACCTATGATTTGTGCCAACAACTGAATTTCAGCTGATTGATGGTGGTGATGCATGATGGCTAAGGCCTCCTATTACAACAAATGCACATACAGTTTTCAATTACTCTTCAGTCATGGTTACAATAGACTGCATAGGGAAGATGATATATAGTGGTATTTCCTCAGTAGCTGAAAGGAGTCTGGAAATCCAGATAATACTCTATTTCAAGTTAAAAATCATTTGTTAATGGTAAAAAGAACAAAGTCCATCAAAACATGATACAACTGAGGTGGTGACAATTGAGATATGTTGACATCCGAGCAGTGTAGTGCTTAAAGCTATCTCAGCAATATGCCTCGACCAAAAGTTTCTACAGGGGAGATCTGAGGCCTATTTCATTCATATCTCTGCTGTGTTTATTCTTATATGATGTTCCTCTACTGAAAAATTTTTTTGTTCACTTCAAACACGTAAAATTTTCAGAAAACCATGAATTTCAAAAACCTGTTTAAGGGTTAAAAACACTTTCCTTCAAGGCATTTGATCTTTACTTATTAGAATCTCGGTATTCTCATGTTTGGTAAACTATACATATTTACCTCCCTTGATTTGAATGTCAGTTCAAGACTTTCATGTATATCCACCAAGAACATAATACTGGATACCTTCCTAACAAGTTGAAGTCAAAAAGTGCCTTCTCAAATGAATAATGACTTTTACTAGTTTCATATCAGAATCTCTTAGATACAATTATGGATGAAAGGAGCTTGAGAATCATCACTGGTTTACAGAAACTCCTCAATTTTTTTCCGGTGTTTGTATTATATAGTGCACCTGCTCATTTCCAATCTTTGGGAATCACCCACACCACTTTAGTAAGTGCCTGCTTTTGGATTGCTTCAAATCTATTTTGACTACAGCTATTTATGTGTGCTGTGCATCAACCTTAACCTGGATGATAGATAAACTGTCCAAGAACTAATGGGTGTGCATGGTGCACTGGCAAATGGTGGGTTTTCGCAAATTTCTCCAATGGTGGGTTTTTATCATTTTCCTGGATGCAAATTTCTCCAAGTTAAATATTTGCACTATTCTTTTCACAATGGGGTTTCTTTACCCTTAACACTCCTAAATTATAAGTACACATTTATGATCATTACTTCTCAGTAAAGATATATTAATATATCTATCTTGTATCTGGCAGAGCTGATTTCCATCTATCTTTTATCCTGACAAAGCTGACCTCCAACATGGGTATATGGGATTGAAAAAATAAAAAGGGAGGGGGTGGAGGGCTATGTCATATAGAGGGAAGTCTATAAAAGGCATAGATCATGCCAAAGTGATAAAGTTCAGAGGAATACAAAGGGGATTTTTAGACACTTTTGATTAAATTTCAGTTTTTCACTGTACTCAGATGTTGGCATTTTCACAATGGTGAATTTTTTGTCCATGTGTGAATCCAGTACTTATGTGTGAGAATGGGAACATTGTAGATGAGTATGGCTACTACTTCTATGGTTTTGCATGGTATAAGCAAAAATAAAAGCAAATTAAAAAAAAAATTAATATTTGTTTACCATCTTCCACAGCAAGGTAGTTCCAGGAATACATGAAAAAAAAAGGCCTTATTCACTGGCATCCATTTCCTAGGTGTCATGTGCAATGCAGTGAAACTACAGCCCCTATCCACAACCAAGCCCCACAGAACTTTCTGTGGTTCCCCTTGTACATCACATCACTCCAACGGATGCACACCTTTCACCCTCCTGCAAGTTCAAGCCCTGAGCACTCGAAATTTTATCCACTTCATCCTTTCATCTGCACTTTGGTCTCCTCCCCTCCACTTCTGACACATTTATCCTCTTTTATCATCCTCTCCACACTCATTCCCTTCATATGTCCATATCATTTCAGCACATTCCCTTCAGCTATCTCAAGCAGACCTTTCTTATGACTCACTCAATTTCTCACTCAATAAACCCTCCTCATACTAGATATTGTCCTCAAACATTTTATTTCCAACACACTTATCCTCATACATTTTCATTTGTAGTACATGCCTCACATCCATATCTTACTGTTGGGATTACTATACTTTCAAACACACCCATCTTTGCCCTCTCAGACAGTGACTTCTCTTTCCACACACTCCTCAATGCTACTAAGACCTTTGCTCCCTCACCCACCATATGATTCACCTCAGCCTTCATAGTTCCATATGCTGCTATATCCACTTCAGGTATCTAAAACACTTTACTCCCTCCAAGTTTTCCCCCATTCAAACACAACTCATTCACTAAACCTAATAACCTTTTTTTTTTTTTTCATATTCATTATCAACTTTCTCCTTTCACACATTTTCCCAACTTGGACACCAACTTTTGCAGTTCCACACTCAAATCTGCCACCAGCATCGTGTTGTCAGCAAATAAGAGCCGATTCACTTCCCAGGCTCCTTCCATTCCCCAGAGACTGCATACCTGTCCCTTTCTCCAAGACCCTTGCATTTACTTCCCTCACCATCCAATCCATAAATGCAGCAAACAACCATCTCACCATCACCTGGAACCAATCATTCTCCTCTCTACCTACTTACACACATGCCTTAATCGCTTGATCAAAACTCATCACTGCTTCTAATAGCTTTCCTCCCACACTATATAAATGTAATGCCTTCCACAATGAATCCTCTATCAACCCTAGCAAATGTTTTCTTCAGATCCATAAACACCATGTGCAAATCCTTTTCTTTCTCCAAGTGCTAGCAACACGCATTGTTACAAAACATAAACCAGATCCACTCATCCTTTACCACAACTGAAACCACATTTTCCCTCCCCACTCTGATGCACCCACCTACCTCTCAGATCACCAACTACAGTAAACCCTTGATTTAGCGGATTTTGGATTCAACGGACCAGGCAAATGATATTTATATTTATTCACTTTGCTTTGTTTCTGTCTCCCGCGTTAGCAAGGTAGCGCAAGGAAACAGAGGAAAGAATGGCCCAACCCACCAACATACACATGTATATACATACACATCCACACATGCAAATATACATACCTATACATCTCAATGTATACATATATATATGCACACAGACATATATACACATGTACATAATTCATACTGTCTGCCTTTATTCATTCCCATCACCACCCCGCCACACATGAAATAACCCCCTTCCCCCTCCTGAGCGCGAGGTAGCACTAGGAAAAGACAACAAAGGCCACATTCATTCACACTCAGTCTCTAGCTGTCATGTAATAATGCACTGAAACCACAGCTCCCTTTCCACATCCAGGCCCCACACAACTTTCCATGGTTTACCCCAGACGCTTCACATGCCCTAGTTCAATCCATTGACAGCACGTCGACCTCGGTATACCACATCATTCCAATTCACTCTATTCATGCCTTTCACCCTCGTGCATGTTCAGGCCCCAATCACTCAAAATCTTTTTCACTCCATCTTTCCACCTCCAATTTGGTCTCCCACTTCTCCTCGTTCCCTCCACCTCCGACACATATATCCTCTTGGTCAATCTTTCCTCACTCATTCTCTCCATGTGACCAAACCATTTCAAAACACCCTCTTCTGCTCTCTTAACCACACCCTTTTTATTACCACACATCTCTCTTACCCTATTATCACTTACTCGATCAAACCACCTCACACCACATATTGTCCTCAAACATCTCATTTCCAGCACATTCACTCTCCTCCGCACAACTCTATCTATAGCCCACGCCTCGCAACCATATAACATTGGAACCACTATTCCTTCAAACATACCCATTTTTGCTTTCCGAGATAATGTTCTTAACTTCCATATATTCTTCAACAATCCCAGAACTATCACCCCCTCCCCCACCCTATGATTCACTTCCGCTTCCATCCGCTGCCAAATCCACTCCCAGATATCTAAAACACTTCACTTCCTCCAGTTTCTCTCCATTCAAACTTACCTCCCAATTGATTTGTCCCTCAACCCTACTGTACCTAAAAACCTTACTCTTATTCACATTTACTCTCAGCTTTCTTCTTTCACACACTTTACCAAACTCAGTTACCAGCTTCTGCAGTTCTCACATGAATTAGCCACCAGCACTGTATCATCAGTGAACAACAATTGACTCGCTTCCCAAGCTCTCTCATCCACAACAGACTGCACACTTACTGCTCTTTCTAAAACTCTTGCATTCACCTCCCTAACAACTCCATCCATAAACAAATTAATCATGGAGACATCACACACCCCCGCCGCAAACCTACATTCACCGAGAACCAATCACTTTCCTCTTTTCCTAAACGTACACATGCCTTACATCCACAATAAAGACTTTTCACTGCTTCTAACAACTTGCCTCCCACACCATATATTCTTAATACCTCCGACAGAGCATCTCTATCAACTCTATCATATGCCTTCTCCAGATCTATAAATGCTACATACATATCCATTTGCTTTTCTAAGTATTTCTCACATACATTCTTCAAAGCAAACACCTGATCCATACATCCTCTACCACTTCTGAAACCACACTGCTCTTCCCCAATCTGATGCTCTGTACATGCCTTTATCCTCTCAATCAATACCCTCCCATATAATTTACCAGGAATACTCAACAAACTTATATCTCTGTAATTTGAGCACTCACTTTTATCCCCTTTGCCTTTGTACAATGGCACTGTGCAAGCATTCCGCCAATCCTCAGGCACCTCACCATGAATCATACATACATTAAATAACCTTACCAACCAGTCAACAATACAGTCACCCTCTTTTTTAATAAATTCCAATGCAATACCATCCAAACCCACTGCCTTGCCAGCTTCCATCTTCCGCAAAGCTTTTACTACCTCTCTGTTTACCAAATCACTTTCCCTAACCCTCTCACTTTCCACACCACCTCGACCAAAACACCCTATATCTGCCACTCTATCATGAAACACAACAAACCTTCAAAATACTCACTCCATCTCCTTCTCACATCACCACTACTTGTTATCACCTCCCCATTAGCCCCCTTCACTGATGTTCCCATTTGTTTCCTTGTCTTAAGCACTTTATTTACCTCTTTCCAAAACATCTTTTTATTCTCCCTAAAATTTAATGATACTCTCTCACCCCAACTCTCATTTACCCTCTTTTTCACCTCTTGCACCTTTCTCTTGACCTCCTGCCTCTTTCTCTTATATATCTCCCACTCATTTGCATTATTTCCCTGCAAAAATTGTCCAAATGCCTCTCTCTTCTCTTTCACTAATAATCTTACTTCATCCCACCACTCACTACCCTTTCTAATCTGCCCACCTCCCATGCTTCTCATGCCACAAGCATCTTTTGCGCAAGCCTTCACTCCTTCCCTAAATGCACCCCATTCCTCCCCCACTCCCCTTACATCCTTTGTTCTCACCTTTTTCCATTCTGCACTCAGTCTCCCCTGGTACTTCCTCACAAAAGTCTCCTTCCCAAGCTCACTTATTCTCACCACTCTTTTCACACCAACATGCTCTCTTCTTTTCTGAAAACCTCTACAAATCTTCACCTTCACCTCCACAAGATAATGATCAGACATCCCTGCAGTTGCACCTCTCAGCACATTAACATCCAAAAGTCTCTCTTTCGCGCACCTATCAATTAACACGTAATCCAATAACGCTCTCTAGCCATCTCTCCTACTTACATACGTATACTTATGTATATATGTAATACCTTCCACAATGAATCTCTATCAACCCTAGCAAATGTTTTCTTCAGATCCATTAATGCCATGTGCAAATCCTTTTCTTTCTCCAAGTGCTCGCCACACTCAATGTTACAAAACATAAACCAGATCCACTCATCCTTTACCATGACTGAAACCCCATTTGCCTCCCCACTCTGATGCACCCACCTACCTCTCAGATCACCAACTACAGTAAACCCTTGATTTAACGGATTTTGGATTTAATGGACCAGGCAAATAATACATTAATCAATAATTCAAAAAATTCAAAAATTCAAAAATCTCAAAAACTGCACCAGGTACATTTCATATTGCACTTGTTTTTGGTAGCATCGGATATATTCGCTTTGTTTCAGGCTGTCTGCCTCGAGCTATTGTGCAGTCACGTTGTATACTGAGACTGGTGACTTCATTTATTACATAATTTTGCAGTCCTTACAATTCAAAATAGCATCAATAGCATCTCCCGTGTTAGCGAGGTAGTGCAAGGAAACAGACGAAAGAATAGGCCAACCCACCCACATACACATGTATATGCATACACATCCACACATATACATACCTAAACATTTCAACGTATATATATATATATCTTTTTTTTCTTTTCTTTTAAACTATTCGCCATTTAACGCACTAGCGAGGTAGCGTTAAGAATAGAGGACTGGGCCTTTTTTGGAATATCCTCACCTGGCCCCCTTCGTTCCTTCTTTTGGAAAATTAAAAAAAAAAAAAAAAAAAAAAAACGAGAGGGGAGGATTTCCAGCCCCCCGCTCTCTCCCCTTTTAGTCGCCTTCTACGACACCCAGGGAATACGTGGGAAGTATTCTTAATCCCCTATCCCCAGGGATAATATATATATATATATCCCTGGGGATAGGGGATTAAGAACACTTCCCACGTATTCCCTGCGTGTCGTAGAAGGCGACTAAAAGGGGAGGGAGCGGGGGGCTGGAAATCCTCCCCTCTCGTTTTTTTTTTTTTTTTTTTTTTTTTTTTTTTTTTCAAAAGAAGGAACAGAGAATTGGGCCAGGTGAGGGTATTCCCTCAAGGGCCCAGTCCTCTGTTCTTAATGCTACCTCGCTAATGCGGGAAATGGCGAAGTTTAAAAGAAAAATATATATATATATATATATATTTTTTTTTTCTGTCGCTGTCTCCCATGTTTGCAAGGTAGCGCAAGGAAACAGGCGAAAGAAATGGCCCAACCCACCCCCATACACATGTATATACATACACATCCACACACGCAAATATACATACCCATACATCTCAATGTACACATATATATACACACACAGACACATACATATATACACATGCACACAATTCACACTGCCTTTATTCGCCACCTCGCCACACATGGAATAACATCCCCTTCCCCCCTCTTGTGTGCGAGGTAGCACTAGGAAAAGACAACAAAGGCCCCATTCGTTCACAGTCTCTAGCTGTCAGGTAACAATGCCCGAAACCACAGCTCCCTTTCCACATCCAGGCCCCACACAACTTTCCATGGTTTACCCCAGATGCTTCACATGCCCTGATTCAATCCATTGACAGCACGTCTACCCCGGTATAACACATCAATCCAATTCTCTCTATTCCTTGCACGCCTTTCACCCTCCTGCATGTTCAGGCCCCGATCACTCAAAATCTTTTTCACTCCATTTTCCACCTCCAATTTGGTCTCCCACTTCTCCTTGTTCCCTCCACCTCCTACACATATATCCTCTTGGTTAATCTTTCCTCACTCATTCTCTCCATGTGCCCAAACCATTTCAAAACACCCTCTTCTGCTCTCTCAACCACGCTCTTTTTATTTCCACACATCTCTCTTACCCTTACATTACTTACTCGATCAAACCACCTCAACACCACATATTGTCCTCAAACATCTCATTTCCAGCACATCCACCCTCCTGCACACAACTCTATCCATAGCCCACGCCTTGCGACCATACAACATTGTTAGAACCACTATTCATTCAAACAGCCATTTTTGCTTTCAGAGATAATGTTCTCGACTTACACACACACACACACACATATATATATATATATATATATATATATATATATATATATATATTTTATTTATTATACTTTGTCGCTGTCTCCCGCGTTTGCGAGGTAGCGCAAGGAAACAGACGAAAGAAATGGCCCAACCCCCCCCATACACATGTATATACATACGTCCACACACGCAAATATACATACCTACACAGCTTTCCATGGTTTACCCCAGACGCTTCACATGCCTTGATTCAATCCACTGACAGCACGTCAACCCCGGTATACCACATCGCTCCAATTCACTCTATTCCTTGCCCTCCTTTCACCCTCCTGCATGCTCAGGCCCCGATCACACAAAATCTTTTTCACTCCATCTTTCCACCTCCAATTTGGTCTCCCTCTTCTCCTTGTTCCCTCCACCTCCGACACATATATCCTCTTGGTCAATCTTTCCTCACTCATCCTCTCCATGTGCCCAAACCACTTCAAAACACCCTCTTCTGCTCTCTCAACCACGCTCTTTTTATTTCCACACATCTCTCTTACCCTTACGTTACTCACTCGATCAAACCACCTCACACCACACATTGTCCTCAAACATCTCATTTCCAGCACATCCATCCTCCTGCGCACAACTCTATCCACAGCCCACGCCTCGCAACCATACAACATTGTTGGAACCACTATTCCTTCAAACATACCCATTTTTGCTTTCCGAGATAATGTTCTCGACTTCCACACATTCTTCAAGGCCCCCAGGATTTTCGCCCCCTCCCCCACCCTATGATCCACTTCCGCTTCCATGGTTCCATCCGCTGCCAGATCCACTCCCAGATATCTAAAACACTTCACTTCCTCCAGTTTTTCTCCATTCAAACTCACCTCCCAATTGACTTGACCATCAACCCTACTGTACCTAATAACCTTGCTCTTATTCACATTTACTCTTAACTTTCTTCTTCCACACACTTTTCCAAACTCAGTCACCAGCTTCTGCAGTTTCTCACATGAATCAGCCACCAGCGCTGTATCATCAGCGAACAACAACTGACTCACTTCCCAAGCTCTCTCATCCCCAACAGACTTCATACTTGCCCCTCTTTCCAAAACTCTTGCATTTACCTCCCTAACAACCCCATCCATAAACAAATTAAACAACCATGGAGACATCACACACCCCTGCCGCAAACCTACATTCACTGAGAACCAATCACTTTCCTCTCTTCCTACACGTACACATGCCTTACATCCTCGATAAAAACTTTTCACTGCTTCTAACAACTTTCCTTCCACACCATATATTCTTAATACCTTCCACAGAGCATCTCTATCAACTCTATCATATGCCTTCTCCAGATCCATAAATGCTACATACAAATCCATTTGCTTTTCTAAGTATTTCTCACATACATTCTTCAAAGCAAACACCTGATCCACACATCCTCTACCACTTCTGAAACCACACTGCTCTTCCCCAATCTGATGCTCTGTACATGCCTTCACCCTCTCAATCAATACCCTCCCATATAATTTACCAGGAATACTCAACAAACTTATACCTCTGTAATTTGAGCACTCACTCTTATCCCCTTTGCCTTTGTACAATGGCACTATGCACGCATTCCGCCAATCCTCAGGCACCTCACCATGATTCATACATACATTAAATAACCTTACCAACCAGTCAACAATACAGTCACCCCCTTTTTTAATAAATTCCACTGCAATACCATCCAAACCTGCTGACTTGCCGGCTTTCATCTTCCGCAAAGCTTTCACTACCTCTTCTCTGTTTACCAAATCATTTTCCCTAACCCTCTCACTTTGCACACCACCTCGACCAAAACACCCTATATCTGCCACTCTATCATCAAACACATTCAACAAACCTTCAAAATACTCACTCCATCTCCT
Source organism: Panulirus ornatus (assembly GCF_036320965.1). Lineage (NCBI taxonomy): Eukaryota > Metazoa > Arthropoda > Malacostraca > Decapoda > Palinuridae > Panulirus > Panulirus ornatus. Next base: position 21,392,078 of record NC_092245.1, read on the forward strand.
TCTCACATCACCACTACTTGTTATCACCTCCCCACTTGCGCCCTTCACCGAAGTTCCCATTTGCTCCCTTGTCTTACGCACTTTATTTACCTCCTTCCAGAACATCTTTTTATTCTCCCTAAAATTTAATGATACTCTCTCACCCCAACTCTCATTTGCCCTTTTTTTCACCTCTTGCACCTTTCTCTTGACCTCCTGTCTCTTTCTTTTATACATCTCCCACTCAATTTCATTTTTTCCCTGCAAAAATCGTCCAAATGCCTCTCTCTTCTCTTTCACTAATACTCTTACTTCTTCATCCCACCACTCACTACCCTTTCTAATCAACCCACCTCCCACTCTTCTCATGCCACAAGCATCTTTTGCGCAATCCATCACTGATTCCCTAAATACATCCCATTCCTCCCCCACTCCCCTTACTTCCATATATATATATATATCTTTCTTTTCTTTCAAACTATTCGCCATTTCCCGCATTAGCGAGGTAGCGTTAAGAACAGAGGACTGAGCCTTTGAGGGACTACCCTCACCTGGCCCAATTCTCTGTTCCTTCTTTTGGAAGAAAAAAAAAAAAAAAAAAAAAAAAAAAAAAAAAAACGAGAGGGGAGGATTTCCAGCCCCCCGCTCCCTCCCCTTTTAGTCGCCTTCTACGACACGCAGGGAATACGTGGGAAGTATTCTTGCTCCCCTATCCCCAGGGATATATATATATATATATATATATATATATATATATATATATATATATATATATATATATTATTTTTTTTTTTTTTTGCTTTGCTGCCGTCTCCCGCGTTTGCGAGGTAGCGCAAGAAAACAGACGAAAGAAATGGCCCAACCCACCCCCATACACATGTATATACATACGTCCACACACGCAAATATACATACCTACACAGCTTTCCATGGTTTACCCCAGACGCTTCACATGCCCTGATTCAATCCACTGACAGCACGTCAACCCCGGTATACCACATCACTCCAATTCACTCTATTCCTTGCCCTCCTTTCACCCTCCTGCATGTTCAGGCCCCGATCACACAAAATCTTTTTCACTCCATCTTTCCACCTCCAATTTGGTCTCCCTCTTCTCCTCGTTCCCTCCACCTCCGACACATATATTCTCTTGGTCAATCTTTCTTCACTCATTCTCTCCATGTGCCCGAACCATTTCAAAACACCCTCTTCTGCTCTCTCAACCACGCTCTTTTTATTTCCACACATCTCTCTTACCCTTACGTTACTTACTCGATCAAACCACCTCACACCACATATTGTCCTCAAACGTCTCATTTCCAGCACATCCATCCTCCTGCGCACAACTCTATCCATAGCCCACGTCTCGCAACCATACAACATTGTTGGAACCACTATTCCTTCAAACATACCCATTTTTGCTTTCCGAGATAATGTTCTCGACTTCCACACATTCTTCAAGGCTCCCAGAATTTTCGCCCCCTCCCCCACCCTATGATCCACTTCCGCTTCCATGGTTCCATCCGCTGCCAGATCCACTCCCAGATATCTAAAACACTTCACTTCCTCCAGTTTTTCTCCATTCAAACTCACCTCCCAATTGACTTGACCCTCAACCCTACTGTACCTAATAACCTTGCTCTTATTCACATTTACTCTTAACTTTCTTCTTCCACACACTTTACCAAACTCAGTCACCAGCTTCTGCAGTTTCTCACATGAATCAGCCACCAGCGCTGTATCATCAGCGAACAACAACTGACTCACTTCCCAAGCTCTCTCATCTCCAACAGACTTCATACTTGCCCCTCTTTCCAAAACTCTTGCATTCACCTCCCTAACAACCCCATCCATAAACAAATTAAACAACCATGGAGACATCACACACCCCTGCCGCAAACCTACACTCACTGAGAACCAATCACTTTCCTCTCTTCCTACACGTACACATGCCTTACATCCTCGATAAAAACTTTTCACTGCTTCTAACAACTTGCCTCCCACACCATATATTCTTAATACCTTCCACAGAGCATCTCTATCAACTCTATCATATGCCTTCTCCAGATCCATAAATGCTACATACAAATCCATTTGCTTTTCTAAGTATTTCTCACATACATTCTTCAAAGCAAACACCTGATCCACACATCCTCTACCACTTCTGAAACCACACTGCTCTTCCCCAATCTGATGCTCTGTACATGCCTTCACCCTCTCAATCAATACCCTCCCATATAATTTACCAGGAATACTCAACAAACTTATACCTCTGTAATTTGAGCACTCACTCTTATCCCCTTTGCCTTTGTACAATGGCACTATGCACGCATTCCGCCAATCCTCAGGCACCTCACCATGATTCATACATACATTAAATAACCTTACCAACCAGTCAACAATACAGTCACCCCCTTTTTTAATAAATTCCACTGCAATACCATCCAAACCTGCTGCCTTGCCGGCTTTCATCTTCCGCAAAGCTTTTACTACCTCTTCTCTGTTTACCAAATCATTTTCCCTAACCCTCTCACTTTGCACACCACCTCGACTAAAACACCCTATATCTGCCACTCTATCATCAAACACATTCAACAAACCTTCAAAATACTCACTCCATCTCCTTCTCACATCACCACTACTTGTTATCACCTCCCCATTTGCGCCCTTCACTGAAGTTCCCATTTGCTCCCTTGTCTTACGCACTTTATTTGCCTCCTTCCAGAATATCTTTTTATTCTCCCTAAAATTTAATGATACTCTCTCACCCCAACTCTCATTTGCCCTTTTTTTCACCTCTTGCACCTTTCTCTTGACCTCCTGTCTCTTTCTTTTATACATCTCCCACTCAATTTCATTTTTTCCCTGCAAAAATCGTCCAAATGCCTCTCTCTTCTCTTTCACTAATACTCTTACTTCTTCATCCCACCACTCACTACCCTTTCTAATCAACCCACCTCCCACTCTTCTCATGCCACAAGCATCTTTTGCGCAATCCATCACTGATTCCCTAAATACATCCCATTCCTCCCCCACTCCCCTTACTTCCATATATATATATATATCTTTCTTTTCTTTCAAACTATTCGCCATTTCCCGCATTAGCGAGGTAGCGTTAAGAACAGAGGACTGAGCCTTTGAGGGACTACCCTCACCTGGCCCAATTCTCTGTTCCTTCTTTTGGAAGAAAAAAAAAAAAAAAAAAAAAAAAAAAAAAAAAACGAGAGGGGAGGATTTCCAGCCCCCCGCTCCCTCCCCTTTTAGTCGCCTTCTACGACACGCAGGGAATACGTGGGAAGTATTCTTGCTCCCCTATCCCCAGGGATATATATATATATATATATATATATATATATATATATATATATATATATATATATATATATATTATTTTTTTTTTTTTGCTTTGCTGCCGTCTCCCGCGTTTGCGAGGTAGCGCAAGAAAACAGACGAAAGAAATGGCCCAACCCACCCCCATACACATGTATATACATACGTCCACACACGCAAATATACATACCTACACAGCTTTCCATGGTTTACCCCAGACGCTTCACATGCCCTGATTCAATCCACTGACAGCACGTCAACCCCGGTATACCACATCACTCCAATTCACTCTATTCCTTGCCCTCCTTTCACCCTCCTGCATGTTCAGGCCCCGATCACACAAAATCTTTTTCACTCCATCTTTCCACCTCCAATTTGGTCTCCCTCTTCTCCTCGTTCCCTCCACCTCCGACACATATATTCTCTTGGTCAATCTTTCTTCACTCATTCTCTCCATGTGCCCGAACCATTTCAAAACACCCTCTTCTGCTCTCTCAACCACGCTCTTTTTATTTCCACACATCTCTCTTACCCTTACGTTACTTACTCGATCAAACCACCTCACACCACATATTGTCCTCAAACGTCTCATTTCCAGCACATCCATCCTCCTGCGCACAACTCTATCCATAGCCCACGTCTCGCAACCATACAACATTGTTGGAACCACTATTCCTTCAAACATACCCATTTTTGCTTTCCGAGATAATGTTCTCGACTTCCACACATTCTTCAAGGCTCCCAGAATTTTCGCCCCCTCCCCCACCCTATGATCCACTTCCGCTTCCATGGTTCCATCCGCTGCCAGATCCACTCCCAGATATCTAAAACACTTCACTTCCTCCAGTTTTTCTCCATTCAAACTCACCTCCCAATTGACTTGACCCTCAACCCTACTGTACCTAATAACCTTGCTCTTATTCACATTTACTCTTAACTTTCTTCTTCCACACACTTTACCAAACTCAGTCACCAGCTTCTGCAGTTTCTCACATGAATCAGCCACCAGCGCTGTATCATCAGCGAACAACAACTGACTCACTTCCCAAGCTCTCTCATCTCCAACAGACTTCATACTTGCCCCTCTTTCCAAAACTCTTGCATTCACCTCCCTAACAACCCCATCCATAAACAAATTAAACAACCATGGAGACATCACACACCCCTGCCGCAAACCTACACTCACTGAGAACCAATCACTTTCCTCTCTTCCTACACGTACACATGCCTTACATCCTCGATAAAAACTTTTCACTGCTTCTAACAACTTGCCTCCCACACCATATATTCTTAATACCTTCCACAGAGCATCTCTATCAACTCTATCATATGCCTTCTCCAGATCCATAAATGCTACATACAAATCCATTTGCTTTTCTAAGTATTTCTCACATACATTCTTCAAAGCAAACACCTGATCCACACATCCTCTACCACTTCTGAAACCACACTGCTCTTCCCCAATCTGATGCTCTGTACATGCCTTCACCCTCTCAATCAATACCCTCCCATATAATTTACCAGGAATACTCAACAAACTTATACCTCTGTAATTTGAGCACTCACTCTTATCCCCTTTGCCTTTGTACAATGGCACTATGCACGCATTCCGCCAATCCTCAGGCACCTCACCATGATTCATACATACATTAAATAACCTTACCAACCAGTCAACAATACAGTCACCCCCTTTTTTAATAAATTCCACTGCAATACCATCCAAACCTGCTGCCTTGCCGGCTTTCATCTTCCGCAAAGCTTTTACTACCTCTTCTCTGTTTACCAAATCATTTTCCCTAACCCTCTCACTTTGCACACCACCTCGACTAAAACACCCTATATCTGCCACTCTATCATCAAACACATTCAACAAACCTTCAAAATACTCACTCCATCTCCTTCTCACATCACCACTACTTGTTATCACCTCCCCATTTGCGCCCTTCACTGAAGTTCCCATTTGCTCCCTTGTCTTACGCACTTTATTTGCCTCCTTCCAGAATATCTTTTTATTCTCCCTAAAATTTAATGATACTCTCTCACCCCAACTCTCATTTGCCCTTTTTTTCACCTCTTGCACCTTTCTCTTGACCTCCTGTCTCTTTCTTTTATACATCTCCCACTCAATTTCATTTTTTCCCTGCAAAAATCGTCCAAATGCCTCTCTCTTCTCTTTCACTAATACTCTTACTTCTTCATCCCACCACTCACTACCCTTTCTAATCAACCCACCTCCCACTCTTCTCATGCCACAAGCATCTTTTGCGCAATCCATCACTGATTCCCTAAATACATCCCATTCCTCCCCCACTCCCCTTACTTCCATTGTTCTCACCTTTTTCCATTCTGTACTCAGTCTCTCCTGGTACTTCCTCACACAAGTCTCCTTCCCAAGCTCACTTACTCTCACCACCCTCTTCACCCCAACATTCACTCTTCTTTTCTGAAAACCCATACAAATCTTCACCTTAGCCTCCACAAGATAATGATCAGACATCCCTCCAGTTGCACCTCTCAGCACATTAACATCCAAAAGTCTCTCTCGTGTGCCTGTCAGTCATATATATATTTATATATATATATATATATATATATATATATATATATATATATATATATATATATATATATATATATGAAACCACACCGAAACCACAGCTCCCTTTCCACATCCAGGCCCCACAAAACTTTCCATGGTTTACCCCAGATGCTTCACACGCCCTGATTCAATCCATTGACAGCACGTCAACCCCGGTATATCACATCATTTCAATTCACTCTATTCCTTGTACGCCTTCACCCTCCTGCAAGTTCAGGCCCTAATCGCTCAAAATCTTTTTCACTCCATCTTTCCACCTCCAATTTGGTCTCCCACATCTCCTCGTTCCCTCCACCTCTGACACATATATCCTCTTTGTCAATCCTTCCTCACTCATTCTCTACATATGACCAAACCATTTCAAAACACCCTCTTCTGCTCTCTCCACCACACTCTTTTTATTACCACACATCTCTCTTACCCTTTCATTACTTACTTGGTCAAACCACCTCACACCATATATTGTCCTCAAACATCTCATTTCCAACACATCCACCCTCCTCCGCACAACTCTATCTATAGCCCACGCCTTGCAACCATACAACATTGTTGGAACCACTATTCCTTCAAACAAACCCATTTTTGCTTTCTGAGATAATGTTCTCGCCTTCCACACATTTTTCAACGCTCCCAGAACTTTTGCCCCCTCCCCCACCCTGTGATTTACCTCCACTTTCATGGTTCCATCTGCTGCCAAATCCACTCCCAGATATCCTACAGTTCTTCTCTATTCAAACTTACATCCCAACTGACCTGTCCCCCAACCCTACTGTGCCTAATAACCTTGCTCTTATTCACATTTACTCTCAGCATTCTTCTTTCACACACTTTACCAAACTCAGTCACTAGCCTCTGCAGTTTCTCACCCAAATCAGCCACCAAGCTCTCTCATCAACAACAGACTGCATACTTGCTCCTCTCTCCAAAACTCTTGCATTCACCTCCCTAACAACCCCATCCATAAACAAATTAGACAAGCATGGAGACATCACGCACCCCTGCCGCAAACCGACATTCACTGAGAACCAATCACTTTCCTCTCTTCGTACTGCAATACCATCCAAACCCACTGCCTTGCCAGCTTTATCTTCTGCAAAGCTTTTACTACCTCTTCTCTGTTTACCAAATCATTCTCCCTAACCTTCTCACTTTGCACACAACCTCAACCAAAACACCCTATATCTGCCACTCAATCATCTATCACATTCAACAAACCTTCAAAATACTCACTCCATCTCTTTCTTACATCACCACTACTTGTTATCACCTCTCCATTAGCCCCCTTCACCGATGTTCCCATTTGTTCTCTTGTCTTACGCACTTTATTTACCTCCTTCCGAATATCTTTTTATTCTCCCTAAGATTTAACGATACTCTCTCACCCGAACTCTTATTTGCCCTCTTTTCACCTCTTGCACCTTTCTCTTGACCTCCTGCCTCGTTCTTTTATACATCTCCCACTCATTTGCATTATTTTCCTGCAAAAATCGTCCAGATGCCTCTCTCTTCTCTTTCACTAACAATCTTACTTCATCCCACCACTCAATACCCTTTCTAATCTGCCCACCTCCCACTCTTCTCATGCCACAAGCTTCTTTTGCGCAAGCCATCACTGCTTCCCTAAATACATCCCATTCCTCCCCCATCCCCCTTATGTCCTTTGTTCTCACCTTTTTCCATTCTGTACTCAGTCTCTCCTGGTACTTCCTCACACAAGTCTCCTTCCCAAGCTCACTTGCTCTAACCACTCTCTTCACCCCAACATTCTCTCTTCTTTTCTGAAAAACTCTACAAATCTTCACTTTCGCCTCCACAAGATAATGATCGGACATCCCTCCAGTTGCACCTCTCAGCACATTAACATCCAAAAGTCTCTCTTTCATGCACTTATCAATTAACTCATAATCAAATAACACTCTCTGGCCATCTCTCCTACTTACACACGTATACTTATGTATATCTCGCTTTTTAAACCAGGTATTCCCAATCATCAGTCCTTTTTCAGCACACAAATCTACAAGCTCTTCACCATTTTCATTTACAACACTGAACACCCCATTACACCAATTATTCCCTCAACTGCCACATTATTCACCTTTGCATTTAAATCGCCTATCACTATAACCCGATCTTGTGCATCAAAACTACTAACACACTCAATCAGCTGCTCCCAAAACACTTGCCTCCCGTGATCTTTCTTCTCATGCCCAGGTACATATGCACCAATAATCACCCATCTCTCTCCATCCATTTTCAGTTTTCCCATATCAATCTAAAGTTTACTTTCTTACACTCTATCACATACTCCCACCACTCCTGTTTCAGGAGTAGTGCTACTCCTTCCCTTGCTCTTGTCCTCTCACCAACCCCTGACTTTACTCCTAAAACATTCCCATACCACTCTTCTCCTTTACTCTTGAGCTTCGTTTCACTCAGAGCCAAATCATCCAGGTTCTTTCCTCAAACATAATACCTATCTCTCCTTTTTTCTCATATTGGTTACACCCACATACATTTAGACACCCCAATCTGAGCCTTCAAGGAGGATGACCACTCACCGCATGACTCCTGCTTCTGTTTCCCTCTTTAGAAAGTTAAAATACAAGGAGGGGAGGGTTTCTAGTCCCCCACTCCCGTCCCCTTTAGTCGCCTTCTACGACTCGTGAGGAATGCGTGGGAAGTATTCTTTCTCCCCTATCCCCAGGGATAGGGGAGAAATATGACCTTAAAAAATGGCTCATAGGTTACATTTGATTTCGGCATTAATAGACATCCCTTCCTCCATCAGTCCGTTAAATCGCAGGTTTACTGCATTCCATATAATAACCCAGGTACATTCAACAAACTTATATTACTGTAATTTGAACACTCACCTTTTTCCCCTTTGCCTTTATACAATGGCACTATACATGCATTCTGCCAATCCTCATGCAACTGACCATGATTCAACCGTACAATGAAAATCCTAACAAACCAATCAACAACATAGTCACTCCAACTGCCTTCCTACATTTTTTTTAATTTGCCAGTTCAATCAGTATAAGTTTTATCGAGAAGCTCAAAACACGCTCTTGTGCCAGATTTGGTCCCTTCTAGGCTCAGGAAGGTGTGGCTTACTTCTTATGTTTCTCTTTGATCTGTATGTCCTTTGCTAGTCTTACAGTTTTAACTACTTACAAGACCTGAGACGAATATTCCACATCACTGCTCTTTCTTCCTTAAAAGCACAAATTTTCTATCAATTTTATTGAAGTCTAGTCTGGAATACAGCTCCATGCTTCAATTTACTAACATTTATAAAGTTCAAAAAAACATTAATTACAATAATTTCAATACTTTTATAAAATCATATGGATAGCTGTTATTTAAGTATTCCCACCATCACTATATTTTATACATTTCTCTTCCTTTTCATCTTCAGGCATGCTGCTCCCAAAACTGGAGACAATTTTCACAGGATATTTTAAAAACAAAACTGAATTTAAGCATGAATAATATTGCAAAGAACAAAAAAACATATGCCTCACAAGAAATTCATATCTTTTAATGGTTCTGTTTGAGAAAGAATTCTTTATGAAAAACTTACTTACTGTAGTCTGAGTAAATACTAATGTTTTTAGGCATGCATAATTTGTCTTTGCTAAATCTGCTTTTTAGAAGTCTTTATACATTATTTCACTTTTAAAAATATGCTTTTTCCACAAATCTTATTTCCATCTTCGAAAATTTAGAGTTCAAATTATGCAGATGCTGCACTTACATTTTCTGAACTTCATAAAAATCTGCCAGAAATACTTTCTTAAGATGATTGCCCAGATGACCAGATCATTTCATAGCGCTAATTCCATGACTGCTTTTCATGATGCAGCCACCCTAGCAAACAGAGTACAGAACATTTGTGGCTTTTGCTGATGGCACTAAGGTCAGTGACTCCTAAAGATGCCACTATTTTAGATCAGCAATTGAGATATATCTGTCTTTCTCATTAGGATGTGCATATTTTGATGGATAGTTTTGACTCGTGTCCTTATTTACTCCCTGGATTTACGTAAAGTAAATGAATGTTCCTGGTATATCTTCTAAAGGTTAGGCTGTCAAAATACTTCACTTGACATGAACTATTGGTCATACCTTCAAGCAAAACAGCATTCTGAAAAGGTCAGAGGAGCAAGGTATTACTGATAAGGTGTTTTACCTTACCAAAGTCTCCAGGTCAATATGTACAAGCCTTAGATACTCATGCAAGGATTCTGGACCTATGTAAATGACATGTAGATCCCTGTTCAATGCATCACTTCTAACAGGTGTAAGGAATCTAATGACAGTCTTTTCTTTCAGTTTCATAAGTTACTTGACAAGGGTCATATTCTAAGCTCTTTGCCCTTCTTTCACCACTACTTTTAAATCTTAAAGGAATCAGTATCACTCAAAACCTATTTTTCATTCACATTTCTAGTCTTTTATTATTTATTTTATTTATCATACTTTGTCGCTGTCTCCCGTGTTAGCGAGGTAGCACAAGAAAACAGACAAAAGAATGGCCCAACCCACCCACATACACATGTACATACATACACGTCCACACAAGCACATATACATACCAATACATCTCAACGTATACATATATATATACACACACAGACATATACATATATACACAGGTACATAATTCATAGTCTGCCCTTATTCATTCCCGTCGCCACCCCGCCACACATGAAATAACAACCCCATCCCCCCTCCTGTGCGTGAGGTAGCGCTAGGAAAAGACAACAAAGGAAACATTCGTTCTCACTCAGTCTCTAGCTGTCATGTATAATGCACCGAAACCACAGCTCCCTTTCCACATCCAGGACCCACAAAACTTTCCATGGTTTACCCCAGACACTTTACATGCCCTGGTTCAATCCATTGACAGCACGTCGACCCCGGTATACCACATTGTTCCAATTCACTCTTTTCCTTGCACGCCTTTCACCCTTCTGCATGTTCAGGCCCCGATCACTTAAAATCTTTTTCACTCCATCTTTCCACCTCCAATTTGGTCTCCCACTTCTCCTCGTTCCCTCCACCTCTGACACATATATCCTCTTGGTCAATCTTTCCTCACTCATTCTCTCCATGTGACCAAACCATTTCAAAACACCCTCTTCTGCTCTCTCAACCACACTCTTTTTATTACAACACATCTCTCTTACCCTTTCATTACTTACTTGATCAAACCACCTCACACCACATATTGTTCTCAAACATCTCATTTCCAGCACATCCACCCTCCTCTGCACAACTCTATCTATAGCCCATGCCTCGCAACCATATATATAACCTTGCTGGAACCACTATTCCTTCAAACATGCCCATTTTTGATTTCAAAGATAACGTTCTTGTCTTCCACACAGTTTTCAACGCTCCCAGAACTTTCGGCCCCTCCCCCACCCTATGATTCACTTCCACTTCCATGGTTCCATTCGCTGCCAAATCCACTCCCAGATATCTAAAACACTTCACTTCCTCCAGTTTTTATCCATTTAAACTTACCTCCCAATTGACTTGCCCTCAACCCTACTGTTCCTAATAACCTTGCTCTTATTCACATTTACTCTCAGCTTTCTTCTTTCACACACTTTACCAAACTCAGTCACCAGCTTCTGCAGTTTCTCACCCAAATCAGTCACCAGCACTGTATCATCAGTGAACAACAACTGACTCACTTCCCAAGCTCTCTCATCCACAACAGACTGCATACTTGCCCCTCTTTCCAAAACTCTTGCATTCACCTCCCTAACAACCCCACAACCCCATCCATAAACAAATTAAACAACCATGGAGACATCACGCACCCCTGCCACAAACCAACATTCATTGAGAACCAATCACTTTCCTCTTCCTACACGTACACATGCCTTACATCCTCGATAAAAACTTTTCACTGCTTCTAACTTACCTCCCACACCATCAAAAAATACAAGGCTACCATAAACATTACTGTCATCAGGCATGCCACTCACTGAACCTTCCACTAGTCCTCTCCTTTCATATTTTCTTTCATTCCTAACACATATACTCATGTTCTTGTTTACTCTGCCTTCTGTGGGCATTTATCATGAACATTTGTGGGTATAAACAAAACATGTATTTGCGACACGCATTACCTGCTGATGCATACATTCCACGTGCTTTTACACCATTATCATCTGGAACCCTACATCTACCCAACCCTCCCTCTACTTTTATCTCACCTACCCATCTGATGAAATCAGCAAATAAAGACTCTTCACCCCTAGATTCACATCCTTAACTGTTCTTTTTATAATTCTCCACTCATTTTCTTGAACCTCCACATATTTTTCATTACATGGTGCAGTGGTTCTTTTAAACCCTTAAAACTTTGCAACTACGTTTTGAGCTGTCACACTAACAAGCACACACATTTTTCAACCATTCATCTTTCATCAGCATACTTTTCTTCACACAAGTATCTGAATCATCTTCCAAACATAATCTTATACTGTTCACTCTACTATATTTGAAAGTCCTGCTACCTCTTAGCCTTACCTTGCAAAATCTAAGTTACTCTTTCTCAAACTACTCACAACTTCCAACCTGTCTTGTTCATAATTTATTCCTGTATTTCATCCTCATATTCATTTCTTGCTGAAAGAGACTGTAGGCATGCCAATTTTACAGGAAGCCACATGTACATTACTGTGTAATCAAATTGTTGAAATAAAGTTCCCAACTCAAAGCCATCAGGATAGCAAAAAAGCCAAGGATGCCAACCTGTCACAAATTATAGAATTACTACTACTAATCAAAAACTGACTTCTCAACAACCCTCTTTGTCTTGCTGCCTCATTCAAGCAACACCAAAAGTTTGGTTCTGGAATGATATTCTTTCAAACATTTTTTGTGGTTAAGAAAACCACAGGGTAGAATATTTAGGGCAACACTGGGATCTGCTACTAAGAAAAAAAGAGAAAATAGCTTTTCCTTTGGTAATTCTTTTTTCTTATTGAGCTAATGCTACCATAACAAGGTTGAATGTAATTCAGAAAATCAATATTAACATTTCATACACTTGATTTACAGTTTTTTAATGCTCTTAATTTCTTTTTCATAGAAACAGAATCTTTTTTGAAATATACCCATAGCTGTCTTCCACAAATTATTTTAAATGTGAAAAAGCAAACACATTTTCAGTAAATCTGTCACCTATAAGCTTATAATTTAAACAAGTGCATAATGTACAGTCACAAGGGATTTTTCTTTTTTACTAGTATTCTACACTAAATACAAAAAATATGCTCTTGGAGTCTAACCCAAGAAGTGGGTTTATGAAATATTTACTTTGTCTGCAGCACTGTGGAGTGAATATTTTCATTACAAGTCTAATGAAACATTAGTGTTTCTCTCTTAATGACTAGAAATAATAGACACAATGATCATGAATAAGCAAAATATCCTAATGGACACAATAATTTCATGTGTTTGGTCCTTTCTACTGGATGGTCTAAAATACATTGTAATACTAAACAGCCCAACAATTGGTCAATTACACCTTGTATGAATTCAGCTATGGAAACACTGCAATACAGCAGTAAAGGTGGCCAAGCTACAAAAACAGACAATATTTACAAACCTTGCTTGATCATACTTTATTTCCCAATGACTATTTGCAGTTGAATTACCAGGTACATATATTTTACTTTTGTATTAATCAAAGATTGAGAATGCTACATGACGACTTAAGGGAAAACACGAACATTCACATGTTACTGTGTACTACATTAGAAACAATAAAAGAAAAAAGTAACCATTAGTCAGGCATGGTTTGCAAACAGTCCTTATGAGGTAAAAAGTAAAGGGTGAGAGTGTGGGATACAGGCAACAAAACTAGGTATGGGGCTAATGCGGCATCAAGCACATTATCGTACCAAAGTAGCTGAGAACTGAGGCACAAAATCAGGAGATAAAACAGGAGCCGACTGAGGGGTAGTCAGCTGCAAAAGAAATAGATGAAATGATAAAACATCACTCCAATGACAAAAAATTGTCTCTTAGCAGTGGTCAGAGATGAATTAGGCTAAGATACTACATCAGTGACAGTATATTTGAACATAAAGCATGATTGAAACTTCTCTCCTACCTAACTACTGTGTATCATATCAAAGTTCTAAAAATAATACATTTTCACTTACGTTTAATATTCAGTAAACCACAATGGCAAATTCTCCTAACCTTTCTTTTCATGGTAAAATTTTTCATTCAGCCTATGAGCATTTCAAATTCAGCAAATCCATAATAAAGAAAGAATAAGGAAGTTAAAGCGAGCATTACAGCTCCTAAAGAATGGAGAAGCTGTGGGTATCAATGAAGTGGTAAGTAAGATGGTGAAGAATGGGAGTGAAAAATGCTGTTGAGTGCATACAGAAAATGTGAAAAGAAGCATAGAAAAGTTGTCATGTGCCTGATAACCGAATGAAGGCAGTACTATTCCTCTGAATACAGAAAAAGGGAATAAAAGTGACTGATAGAATTACAGAGGAATGTCTCCTTTGCAAAGCTTGTATGGACAGTCAATGACTGTGTCAAAAAATTAATCACAAGCAGGCAGAGAAAATTATGGAGAAAAAGAGGAAAATAGTTGCATTTATGGTTTAAAAAAAAAAAAACCTGAGATAAAGTGAGTTGAGATGCTATTTAGGGGGGAAATTCTGACTGAATAGTGTGTGCGCGTATGGTTTCTGAATATTTCTGATAGCTTTTAGAATGCATGTGTGAAATCAAGTGGTGATATAAGTGAGTCGTTTGAAATGTTATGTCATGGTTATTTCTTGCTTTCATGGATGAGGCACTGCATAAGATGAGAGAGAGGTGGGGTGACTGTAATTATCTTGGCGAAACAGTTCGGAGGTTCCCACACCTTCTGAATGCAGATGATGTTGTGTTGTAAGGTAAATTAGAAGATCAGCTGAACAAAATGATGGACTTCCTCGATGATGTATGTAGGAGAAGGATGCTGCCAGTGAATGAAAATATGTGATGATAGTTTTTCAAGGGGATGAGAGATCACTGCAATATCAGCTGTATAGCAAAGAACTTTTAAGCTGTGAACTGAGTTTGGATATCTTGTTATAAAATTCAGTAAGAATGGTAGAAGTAAAGTTGAAGTTGACAGCAGAGTCATGCAAAGGAGAAAAACTGGAAATGCACGGAAAGCTCTGGTGAATGAAAAAAAAAAATTAAGCAGAGAGAATGCATGAAGTCTGAATAAAGATGTATGGGTGCAAAACAAAGTTTATGTGGGTAAGGATATGTTAAAAATAACAGCAGCAGTTATGGTTAATATGTTTAATATAACTGGAAACAGAAAAGGCAGAATTAAAAGAAGGGTGTGTGGTATAGACAAAAGTCTTTAACCCTTATGCTGCTTTTTTTTCTTCACATGAAAAATGAACAAGGTACCTTACATACAGATCTATTGGCTTCCACCCTCAGTGAATTTTTAGGCGGCGCTTTATTCCACCACTTATCCATAGACATCACTAGCAGACTTATGCCACAGTTGGGAGAGTATCACATATCTCAGTTACCCACAGATCATTGAAAAGAGCGTGTATACATAATTTTGGTATGATGCCAGATTTACATGTCCACTGTTGTAGTTATTATCGCGGGAAAAGAACAATTTATCATGTAAAAGTGCTTATATGCTTACATTTTTCACGATAATATGGTTATCTTTAATTCATTCATGTAAAGTGGTTTCAGAAGTGGTAGAGGATGTGTGGATCAGGTGTTTGCTTTGAAGAATGTATGTGAGAAATACTTAAAAAAGCAAATGGATTTGTATGTAGCATTTATGGATCTGGAGAAGGCATATGATAGAGTTGATAGAGATGCTCTGTGGAAGGTATTATGAATATATGGTGTGGGAGGCAAGTTGTTAGAAGCAGTGAAAAGTTTTTATTGAGGATGTAAGGCATGTGTACGTGTAGGAAGAGAGGAAAGTGATTGGTTCTCAGTGAATGTAGGTTTGCGGCAGGGGTGTGTGATGTCTCCATGGTTGTTTAATTTGTTTATGGATGGGGTTGTTAGGGAGGTGAATGCAAGAGTTTTGGGAAGAGGGGCAAGTATGAAGTCTGTTGTGGATGAGAGAGCTTGGGAAGTGAGTCAGTTGTTGTTCGCTGATGATACAGCGCTGGTGGCTGATTCATGTGAGAAACTGCAGAAGCTGGTGACTGAGTTTGGTAAAGTGTGTGAAAGAAGAGAGTTAAGAGTAAATGTGAATAAGAGCAAGGTTATTAGGTACAGTAGGGTTGAGGGTCAAGTCAATTGGGAGGTAAGTTGAATGGAGAAAAACTGGAGGAAGTAAAGTGTTTTAGATATCTGGATGTGGATCTGGCAGCGGATGGAACCATGGAAGCGGAAGTGAATCATAGGGTGGGGGAGGGGGCGAAAATCCTGGGAGCCTTGAAGAAAGTTTGGAAGTTGAGAACATTATCTCGGAAAGCAAAAATGGGTATGTCTGAAGGAAGAGTGGTTCCAACAATGTTGTATGGTTGTGAGGCATGGGCTATGGATAGAGTTGTGCTCAGGAGGGTGGATGTGCTGGAAATGAGATGTTTGAGGACAATGTGTGGTGTGAGGTGGTTTGATCGAGTAAGTAATGCAAGGGTAAGAGAGATGTGTGGAAATAAAAAGAGCGTGGTTGAGAGAGCAGAAGAGGGTGTTTTGAAGTGGTTTGGGCACATGGAGAGAATGAGTGAGGAAAGATTGACCAAGAGGATATATGTGTCGGAGGTGGAGGGAGCGAGGAGAAGTGGGAGACCAAATTGGAAGTGGAAAGATGGAGTGAAAAAGATTTTGAGTGATCGGGGCCTGAACATGCAGGAGGGTGAAAGGCAGGCAAGGAATAGAATGAATTGGATCGATGTGGTATACCGGGGTTGACGTGCTGTCAGTGGATTGAATCAGGGCATGTGAAGCGTCTGGGGTAAACCATGGAAAGTTGTGTGGGGCCTGGATGTGGAAAGGGAGCTGTGGTTTCGGGCATTATTGCATAACAGCTAGAGACTGAGTGTGAACGAATGGGGCCTTTGTTGTCTTTTCCTAACACTACCTCGCACACATGAGGGGGGAGGGGGATGGTATTCCATGTGTGGCGAGGTGGCGATGGGAATGAATAAAGGCAGTGTGAATTGTGTGCATGGGTATATATGTATGTGTCTGAGTGTGTATATATATGTGTACATTGAGATGTATAGGTATGTATATTTGCGTGTGTGGACGTGTATGTACATACATGTGTATGGGGGTGGGTTGGGCCATTTCTTTCATCTGTTTCCTTGCGCTACCTCGCAAACGCGGGAGACAGCGACAAAGCAAAATAAAAAATAAAATAAAAAATAAAGTTCTGTCTGTGTAAACAATATGTAAATACATAAACCATATATATACATATATCTATATGAGAATAACTATTTGCAAAAAGAATATGTATATGATATGCATGGGAAATGTGAAATCATGCCAAGAAAAAACTATAGTGTGTTATGTGATCAGGCTGAAAAAGCAACAATATCACTGTTTTTTTACAAACATTATTATCATCATTATTACAAGAGTAGGTTGTAGATGG
Organism: Panulirus ornatus; assembly: GCF_036320965.1. NCBI lineage: Eukaryota > Metazoa > Arthropoda > Malacostraca > Decapoda > Palinuridae > Panulirus > Panulirus ornatus. Next base: position 21,409,624 of record NC_092245.1, read on the forward strand.
TAGGCAGCCACAACCAGGGGGGTATATTACCAGTACTACCTGCCTAAGCATCAGGAGGGTTAGTGACGGCTGCATACTAAGCCATTACTTCAGTGGTTGTCAAGTTGAACTCCTCTGACCCAGGCAGCTGTCTTTTATTTCTACTTTACTGATATGTGGACTACTGGCATTCTGTCTACAAACACACAACCTCTCCTTGTCACACATAATACTTGACAACACTTAACTCATTCTTCATAACTCTAGTTCTTGCAGTGCTAGCCCTGCCTTTTGGCAAAATGTTAGGAGTAATAGATAGAAGTAGTAGGTAGAAACATTTAACCAAGAGCAATAAGTAGAAACACTAAGAAGTATTACATGGGAACATTAGGCAGTAGGTATATAGGAGAGGGCCTCTGCAAACACTGCACTAAAGATGACCTCTACAAGTGGCCTGTTAAGGGTAGGCACTAAAGGCTAAGAAGTAGCACTGGAGTTCACTTGCTTGAGGGGGATCTAGGTGGGAACAGGCATCAGAAATATAGATAAACAGACAGATAGATAGATAGCTGTAGTAGTATCATTATTATTACTAAAATCATTATTTTTCTAAAATTATTGTTAATATCATTATTATGTACCCCTAAGATCCCATTCTTAGTTATCCTGGTCACCTGTAGATTTAAGACTGTGCAGGGACAGGAAAGACTCCATAGAAGTGAACAGCTGTCTGATAAAGCTGAACTCAGCTTCAACTTCATCAACTGATGAAGAAATAACCTTGTATCTTTTCACTCCACTTCAAGCAGGTGGAGTCCAATAACACTAATCACCATAAATGTACAAAAATTAGGCACATATATGCCACAAGCCCAAGTCCTTGTCCACCCAATAACTTCCCACACAAACATAGAAGAAAGTATACCACCTTTTTGGGGATTTTCTTCAATGACATATGATACCACATACTCTTAAAAGAATCTTCTTCTCTGATGAGAGTAATTTCTGAGGTACTGCACAATTCTGGGATAATAATAGAATATCTATGTAGAAGACTTTGGCAGGATGGTCAAAAAGATACAGAGCAATGCAGAAGAGATAATCCACAGAAGAGATGAATAAATGCAAAGACCTAGGGATATTTTAAGGAAAAATCCTAAAACAACAATTGGGGATCAGATGAAGTGGAAGCATTTTATGTAAAGAGTTGTAGTCAATGAAAACACTGGTTTTATTAGCAAAAATTAAGAAGCAATTCTATAAATAAGGAAGTGCACATTTCACTGTAACCACTGGTTTTCTTGCAGCACAATGCACAGTTGTCAGTAGTGGGACAAGGAAGTGCACATTTCACTGTAACCACTGGTTTTCTTGCAGTACAATGCACAGTTGTCAGTAGTGGGACTACTTTTGGACAATATATGGCTTGTAAGAGAAGTGCTATCAAAGGAGTTAATGTGTAATTCCCTATTCATACTGTACAAAATGGGAGTCTTACACTCAAAAGGACCCATCCCTTGAATATTTTCTACTATAACACAACATTTTACATTTCTGTAAGCTGTCCACATTTACCATGTCTTCATTAATTTCATTCAATCTATCCATCAGAGTTATAGTATGTATAAAAGTACTTCACATCTTCCTAAATTTCATGTTATGTCCTTTAGCTCCACAAATCATTATATCTCTCACATAAATGCCTACATCACCATCTGTTTCAAAAATCTAAAGCTTATGATCAGATCACCACTTACTCCTCTCTCTTACAACTTTTTACATTTCTGTGTTTGCTGTACACATTTACCAAGTCTTATCAATTTCATTCAATTCATCCATCAGAGGTATAGTACGTATAAAAGTACTTCTTCACATCTTTCTAAATTTCATGTTATGTCCTCTAGTTTCACATATCATTATATCTCTCACACAAATGCCTACGTCACCATCTGTTTCAAAAATTTAGAGCTTATGATCAGATCACCACTAACTCCTCTTTCCTCCAAGGTGGGCAAACTTAAGGCCAATAGCCTTTCCCTGTAACTCAGCTCTCTTAAATCCAGTCCATCTTTGTTGCTCTCCACTAGACCTTCTCCATTAATTCTTTGAGCTTCTACAAGTGTGGTGACTAAACTTGAGAAACTCATTCTAACTCTGGCCTTATAAAGGATGTGAACAGTTTGGTTAATATTTCCTTAAACATGAACATGAATATAATTCTTTTATCTGCTTGCACACAGTTGGTCCCCTTAAGTATTCTATGATGGGACTCTGGTGACAAGTCAGGGAAGATGTCAACTCCTAAGTCTCACAAACAGATTCCTCCAACTTGTCCCCAGCTAAATGATATTCATATATAGGCCTTCTTTTGCTCTGTAATATATCCTAACTATTCTATATTTACTCAGGATGAACTTCATCAAACATGTATGTAGGTCCCTTTGTAAGTTGATCCAATCCCACTTGCTTTTCACGTCCCTCATGACCTTTGCATTATCTCCAAATATATTTAGGTTGGAGCTCATACCTACTGGCAAGTCATTCATAAAAATCATGAAGAAGAATGGTCCCACAACAGAACCCTGTGGCACTCTGCTGATGACCTCAACTCAATTTGTTCCTCTCCACTTAGCACTTAGATAATATCCCATTCCTCAAAGAAGTCTCTCTCATTCCTGTCTGGTGATCCAGCTTCTTAATCAACTTCCCAAGTGGCACATACTAATGCTTTCTGGCAGTCTGAGGTAAGTTAAAGAGGTGGTGAAAGCCTTGCATAAGATGAAATGTGGCAAAAAAAAAGCTGAAATGAATGGGACTTCAACTGACTTTCTAAAGAAAGGTGGTGATTGTGTTGATGACTGGTTAGTTAGAATTTTTCACATAGAGTTAGCTCATGGTTAGGTGCCTGAGGATTGGTGGAATGCATGTATAATGACACTATTAAAGGCAAGGGGAACAGATGTGAATGTTCACTTTACACACCTTGTAAGCTGTATTGGAAAATGGTGACTGAGAAGGTGATGGCATGCACAAAAGTTCAGGCTGGGGAGGAATGGTATGGCTTCGGGAGTAGTACTGGATGCGTGGATGAGGCATTTGCTTAGAAGAATGTGTGTGAGAAATACTAAGAGAAGCAGTGGGATTATTTTTTGTGACATTAAAGGGTCCAGAGATATGTATGATACAGGTGATAGAGATGTCTTATGGAAGGTGTTATGAGTATATAGTGCAGAAGGAAAGCCAAGAGAAGAAGAAGAGCTTTTATCAAGAAGGTAAGAAATGTCTGAGTAGGAAGAGAGGAGGGTGAGTGGTTGCAGGTGAAGGTACATCTGCAGCAGGGATATGTGATATCATCATGGCTGTATAATTTGATTATGGATGGAGCTGCGAGGGAGATGAATGCAAGGGTCTTGAAGAGAGGAGCAGGTATGCAGTTTTTGGGTAAAGGGGCCAGGAAAGCAAGTAATTTGTTGTTTGCTGATAACAAAGTGCTCTTGGCAGACTTAAGTGAGAAACTGCAGAATCTGGTGTAAAGTTTGGAAGAATGCGTGAAAGGGAAAAGCTGAGATGAAATGTGAATAAAAGCAAGTTTATCATATATAGCAATGGAAAGAGAAAGGTCAATTAGGGTGTGAGTTTTAATGGAATGAACCTAGAGGAAGTGGGGGTGTTTTATATATCTGTGAATTGCCATGGCAGTATTGGGAACCACGGGAGCTGAAGTGGGCCTTTTGTAGGGTAAGGAGGATAAGTTCCACAACACTGAGGGGTGTGTGGAAAGACAGGTCATTGTTGGAAGTGTCAAAAATGGGTATGTTTGATGGCACAGTAGTCCCAATGGTGTTGTATGGATGTAAAAATGCATGGGCTAAAGACATGAAGTACAGAATAAGTTGAATGCATGAGATATGAAATGTTTGAGGACAATATGTGGTGTAAATACCTTTTTTTTTCTTTGTAATTATCTAATTGTACCACAGGATGTTTTTACACAAAAAGTTTAACACCTGTACGTTTTTTAAAAAAAGCCAATGAAGTGGACAGGGGATAATTCTTTGAGAGATATAGGGACAGGCCAACAAGAGGATATAACATGAAATTAAGTAAGAAACTTGTAAATAAGGATGTCGAGAAATGCCCTTATAGGACAAGACTGGCTAATGAATGGAACAGACTGACTGAGGACATGGTTAATGCTGACACCATACATAAATTTAGGAGGTTGTATGACAGCAAAGAGTATTCAGGAGATGGGGCCCCCCACAAGTGTAAAACTCCTTCGCCGTGCAATGCAAATAAGTAATTACAAAAAGATAATTACACTAATGGGGTTCCATCTCTTGAACATTCTCTATCATACACCTTCTAAAATTTATGCGAGGTGTCAGTCATATTATTCTATCCATCCATCACTCTTGTACTATAAAAAACTTCTTTAAATCTACTATAACAAGTTTTTTGCTTCATTTCATGCTATGTTCTACTGTTGCTTCACCCCTACATCTCTCAAAGAATTGCTCACTCTCAGTGTCAATGATCTGTTGTAAATATCTAAATGTTGTGATCAGGTCACTTCTCATTTTTCTTTCTTCCAAGGTGGGTAAATCTAAAGCCTACTGCCTTGCCCCATAAATCAGCTCTCTTAATTCTGGTACCATCTTTGTTTCTCCTCTTCCGGACCTTCTCTATTGAGCTAGCTCTTTGTGCTTTTTAGGTGTGGTTTCCAAATTTGAGAAGCACATTCTACTCTTAAACTGAGGTAGAACATGAACAGCTTGCTTAATATTTCCTTATCCATATTCTTGAAAGCTAATCTGATATTTGCAAGAAGACAGTTTGTCTCCTAGCTATACTCCTGATGTGGAATACAAGCAACAGGTTTGGAACAATGCTAACTCCCAAATCCTTACAGAATACTGATGCTTATTTTCTGTGAGACAATAATCATAATTATGTTTTCTTCCACTCTATTTCATCCTTATACTTTATATATGTCTTAGCTGTAACTTCAAAGTTTGACAAGGTACCTTTGTAATTTGATGTAACCAACCTCAGTTTTCGCTTCCCTCATGACCTGTGCATCATCTGCAAACATATTCAGGTAGGAGTCCATACCTTCAGGCACATTATTCATATGGATAAAAAAGAGAAATGGTCCCAGAACAGAACCCTATAGCACTCCACTGGTAACCTAGACTCATTTCAAGAGGGCTCCTCTGACAAGTGTCCTTGGCTCTCTTCTAATTATATAAGTTTCTATCCCTTGAAAGAGTTTCCTCCTTAATCCTGCTTGGTGATCAAGCTTTATTTTATGTCAGCAAATCACACCTCTGCTAGAGGTCGCTTTCCCATGAGATACGCTTTGCCGCTTCATGCCACCAGTTGCTGTGCTTCCTTCGCGCCGTCCAGACAATTTTCTGCAGCTGCGAGCTCGGCAGCCTTCTTCCCGTGATCCCTCTGGAGCGGAAACACTTTGCTACAGCCTGTGACCCAGTTTGGGGCTGGCTGCAACACCACCCGTGATCCGTTTAGGAGCGGGGAGGGAAGTGCATTGTTGATGCACTTGTGGAGTTGACGACTCTCACACTGACCTGCACCGCTGCCTTGCTATCGCCGCCGCCATGTCGGATGTCCTGGGCAGTTCCACCAGCATACAGAGGTCGAGTAAGGAGGGTGATTCTGAACATGCCAGGCATGTGAGGAAAGGCTCCTTGCATAGGACTAGCTCCAGGAGTAGCCCTTTTCAGCAGAAGGCTCTTCAGGGCGGTAACAATAGGCCCCATGGTCACATCACTGGTGATGGCGGTGACTCTGCTTCCCAGCACACACGTTCCTTGCCTTCTACCTCACGGGATGAGGCATCTGCGCCACCCTGGAACATGGTGATGGACGCTTTGGCTGCTTTACATGGTGATGTGGAGAAATTGAAGGAGGAAAGGAACTTAGGCCCCAGTCGGGGGGCTGATGACGCCGCGGTGGCCGCCGATGTAAACATTGGCCTTTCTAGCCAGGTGGTGCCTCCCTCGCGCTCGCCCATGGGTTTTTCGGGCTTTACCCCAGCTGAGCATTACCTTTCCAGTGATGATTGTGTCTCTCAGAATGACGGGCGGCCTGACAGTTTTCTCCTGCAGTGCGCCAGGGCTTATGGTCCTGTGGATGAGGTGTCTGATGGCATTGACCAGCATGTTGCCGATATGGTTGACCATGTATTTGCTCACGGCTTGCAAGAGGAGTAGTATAAGGAGATTTTGGAGGATGCTGCAGCCAAGAGGCCAGACAACTGTCATGCCTTAGCGCCCGTGGATTGCAACTTGCAAGTTTTAGTTGCACTGAAGACTGATGCCAAGAAGGCAGACTTCCGTTTGAAGGATGTTGGGAAAGACATTATTATGGCTGCCACAATTTTGACTAAGTCACTCACAGTGCTTGACAAGATCGCCCAGACTAGCCAACCAGATGTTGCCCAGGAAGTGGGCATGCTTAATGGTGCCCTGGCACTCCTGGGTCATGCTAATCACAAGAATAATCTGGCTCGCCCGTTCATCATCAAGCGCAAAATTAACCACAAGTATGCTCAACTCTGTTCAGACAAGGTGCCCATGACTCGTCTTCTGTTTGGGGATGATGTCTCACTCTCAGCCAAGCACATTGAGGAGTCTGAAAAGTTAAGGAGTAAGATTGCTCCAAGGAAACCGCTCTCTACCTCGAAGTTTGGTCCTGGCAAGTTTAGGGGCTCTTCTGGGAGACTGCCATACAGGGGTTTTATGGCCAGGTTTCATTCATATGGCCAACGCACGAATGGTCCCCGGAGTGAGCACCGGCAATCCTTCTCACTGCAGGGTCCTGAGACAAAAACTCCCGAGGCCGGGGTCACAATCCCCGGCAGTAACTGAGGTGAGTCATCCTTTTCAAGCTGGCAGACTTCACTATTTTGTACATGAGTGACATGCTATTACCAGTGATCTAAATATTTTAGATATTGTTCAGCATTGCCATTTAGATATTGATGTTGCTAACATTGGTCCTTTATTTGCTGAAGAAGTTGAGTATGTGTTTAATGTCGAGGAAAAGGAAATTGTTTGCCAGGAAATTGTACAGCTTTTGAGTCTGGGGGTTATCAAGGAGACCCAGAGACAGGAGGGGCAGATTCTTTCCCCCATTTTCTTAAGATGGAAGAAGGATGGTGGGATTAGGATGACCCTTAACCTGGAAAAATTTAATACATTTTTAGAGTACAAACACTTCAAGATGGAAAATTTTGAGCAGGCGATTCATCTTGTTAACAGCAGTGTCTTCATGGGCTCTGTCGATTTGCGGCACGCCTATCATTCTGTTAAGATAGCTGAGGAGCAACAACGCTTTCTGAGTTTCAAGTGGCAAGGAAAAATTTATCAATTCACGTGTCTCCCTAATGGGGTTGCGGATGGTCCCCGTCTGTTCACTAAATTAGTGAAACCTGTTTTTGCTGTACTTAGAGAGAAGGGACATATCATCATGAGTTTCATTGATGATACTCTTATTTGTCACAACACTTTTGATGGATGTTGTGAGAGTGTGCGTGCCACTGTTGACTTGCTCAAGAAGTTAGGATTCTGTATTAACGAAAGCAAATCTGTCTTGGTCCCCACTATGCGCTTGGAGTATTTGGGGAACATTACAGATTCTGAGACTATGACAGTAACATTACCTGATCATAGGATACACAAGATACTACAATGCTGTGAGGAATTGTTACATAGTGACAGAGCCAAAATTCGGAATGTGGCCAGAGTTGTTGGGCTATTAGTTGCAGCCATTTCAGCAGCAGAGATGGGGAAACTGCATTACAGGCGGTTAGAATGTGCTAAGATTGCTGCGTTAAGAGTCGCAAAAGGCAACTTTGACAAGTGGATGGTGGTCACTCATGAGATGAGATTGGACTTGCTTTGGTGGGTATCTCCACATTGCATTGCAAAACAGACAGATTTTTCCGAAGGGTACAGAATTGGATCTGTATACTGATGCATCAACTTTAGGTTGGGGTGGCCACCTCAATCAACAAAAAGTTAATGGGAGATGGTCATTATCAGAATCTGCTTTGCACATTAATGCAAAGGAACTCAAAGCCATCTCCCTGGTAGTGTGCTCATTTGCATCTCTTCTCAAAGGACGACATGTTCAGGTGTTTTGTGATAACACGACGGCGGTGACCTATGTCAATGAAATGGGCGGCACAAGGTCCTCACTATGTAATGACATTTGCCGTGACCTTTGGGAGTGGTGTGCGGTGAATGATATCTGGCTTACCTGCTCTCACGTACCGGGTAAAGTCAATCTCATGGCAGACGCTGCATCTCGGACATTCAATGACAGGCATGAGTGGAAATTGAATGAGGAACTGTTTAGGGCCCTCTCTGAAGTATTTGGGGTTCCGAGCATTGCTCTCTTTGCTTCTAGACTGAACGCTCAAGTGACTCGTTTCTGCTCCTGAAAACCTGACCCAGATGCAGAACATTTTGACGCCTCTTCTATCTGCTGGTAGCAGTTTGAACTAATCTACCTTTTCCCACCCTTTGCTCTGATTGCCAGGTGCCTACAGAAAATTCGAGCAGAGTCAGCGAAGGGGTGGATGGTATTGCCTCTCTGGCCATCCCAGCCCTGGATGGGGACTCTACTCACTTTGCTGGTCAAGGAACCACGGCTGATTCCGAGGGGGGCACACATCTTGCGTCACCCATCGACGGAGGAGGAACACCCCATTCTCCGACACACCCGACTGATGGCTTGCCTCTTATCCGGCAACATCTGCGAGACAGGGACATTTCTCAGGCAGGTACGGACATCATCCTTGCCTCCTGGAGACCTGTGACTGCGAGGCAATACCAGCCACATATTAACAGGTGGTTACAGTTTTGTGGTAGCCGGAACATCGATCCCTTTGCTCCCACTGTAACTAATATTGTGAATTTTCTGTCTGTCACTTTCCACAGAGGTGTTAGTTATACTTCAATCAACACTGCCAGGGGTGCACTCTCCTCCCTGGGGATTACTGTGGATGGTTGCAGTGCAGGCAGCCATCCTCTTGTCACCAGGTTCTTAAAGGGAGTTTTTAACTTGCGGCCGTCTGTCCCTAGGTATACAAGAACTTGGGATGTTCAGCAGGTGCTACAGCATCTGCGTGCCATGGATCCTTTGTCCTCCCTCTCTTTAAAGGATTTAACACTGAAGCTTGTGATGGTGATGGCACTCACACAGGCTGCCAGAATACAAACTTTGCATTGTTTGTTGCTGAAGAATATTAGTTTTGGGCAGGATTCTGTTTGTGTTTGGTTAGGGGAAACTATTAAACAGTGCAGGCCAAAGTTCAATGTGCGGTTTGTGACCTTTAAAGCATATTCTACTGACATTAGATTGTGTGTGTGTGAAACTCCGAAAATGTATATTGCTAAGACAGAGGAGTTCAGAAATTCTGCACATCAGGAGAATGGGAAGTTACTCCTAAGTTTTATCAAGCTCCACAAGCATGTAACGAGGGACACTGTTGCAAGGTGGATTTGAACAGTGCTTTCTCTGTCGGGTATAGACTCCAGCCAGTATTCAGCGGGCAGTGTTCGGCCTGCAGCTGCATCGAAAGCCAAAGCCATGGCTCTACCGATTGGACACATCATGGCAAGGGCTGGGTGGTCCAGGGCTGCCACTTTTGCCAAGTTTTATGACAAGGAGATTGTCCCGAGTCACGATCCTTTCCAAGATGCTGTCCTTCAATGTCTGTTAATTTTGTTTGCATAGGAGATGTTGTCTCTTGTCACCTGGTCCATGGCTATGTAAATTTCTTACTATATTGCAGTTGGTTACTGCTTGTATCATTTCTCCTCTCTGCATGTCTACAGTACGACACCCACATGGCTTCAAAACCTCATGGGAAAGCGACCTCTAGCAGAGGTGTGATTTGCTGACGTAAAATTAATGAAGTACATGAGACTTACCATAGGTCAGTTGAAATGTGCTTCGAATTTTATGAAGCAAATCACCTCTGCTAGAAGGGAGCTTTCACATGCCCACCTCTCCCACCCTACACTCTGTAGCGTCTTGTGGCTTACATATTTCTAGCAGTGCAAAATGTTCAGTCTGGTGGCGTGAAGCGGCAAAGCGTATCTCATGTGAAAGCTCCCTTCTAGCAGAGGTGATTTGCTTCATAAAATTCGAAGCACATTTCAAGTGACCTACGGTAAGTCTCATGTACTTCATTAATTATCAGCCTCCAAATTGGAGGTGGAAGAATTGAGTGAAAAATGCTCTAACTGACTGGGGCCTGAGCATGCAGGAGGGTGTAAGACGTGCTCGTGACAGAGCGAGCTGGGCTGAACTATGGCGAAAGAAGCATTCTCTGTCTGTTCCTGGCACTACCTATGTAGGAAACTTTGAGCATGTAGGAAAAAACTGATGAGTAAATCTGATAAGCTGGGATTTGAATTTCACCATGGGATAGACTTTTATCAATTTTACAAACACGACATACTGTTCTTTACTTCGCATTACTAAAGAACTCTTCTACTAGCATAAAGCACTTACCATTTTTGAACAGTGAAGAAAACCTTCATACAGAAGAGGAAATGGGGTAAAAAAGATTTAAGTACCAAATCATTTCATAAAGTTTTGATAGTAGAGGCCAAAATTTATCTCTTAAATGACATGGCAATAGCTGTAATACTAAGGAAAGTAAACGTTGGGTTAAAATTCTATATACATGGATATCTCATCTAGTAAGGTTCTATGAGTAGAAGCTGAAATGAATCAAAAGACAGGAATACTGTTGGGAACTAAGAAAAGTACTGAAGTTATGCAGGTTTTGGGAGGATGTTAAGTTTCAAAAAAAAAAGCAGTGAGTTTATGTGAAATGTGGGGTGCAAGTGGTCACAACAAATATTTCAAATTAATGTGAAATTCGAAGAGCTGAAAGTTATGTTTAAGAAAAATAAAGAATAGCAATGAAAAAGATACAGTGAATGATGGAATGTTTGAGCAGGAAAGTAAGATTAATATATTGAGCAAATGTGTGTGTGGTGATCAAGTGTGTATATATATATATATATATATATATATATATATATATATATAT